>NW_025386790.1:0-7114 GCF_016433145.1 Gracilinanus agilis
TTCTTCTATTTACCCTGTTGATAATAACAATTTTTAATATTTACCAATATCTTCTTTTCTTCTAGGCATACAAATTGATTGAACTTATTGGGTCCCTTAAAGAAAAGATTTTTTACCCCCTGCTCTCTTAATTACCTTATGGTGATTCTCTTGAGTTCTGTGTTTGGGCAGCAAACTCTATGTTTAAGTCTGGTTTTTTCTTTATGAATGCTTGAAAGTCTTCAACTTTATTGAACGACCATACTTTCTCCTGCAAAAATGTAGTCAGTTTTGCTGGATAGTTGATTCTTGGTTGTAGACCCAGTTTGCTTGCTTTCCGGAATATTGTATTTCATGCCTTCTGGTCCTTCAATGTAGATGCAGCCAGATCCGGTTTCATCCTAACTGTGATTTCCTGGTATCTGAATGACTTCTTCTTAGCAGCTTGTAATATTTTTTCCTTGGTCTGGTAGTTTTTGAATTTGGCTATAATATTCCTGTAAGTTGTCAGTTGTGGATTAAATGCAGGAGGTGATCTGTGGATTCTTTTAATTTCTACTTTTCCCTCTTGTCCAAGAATGTCAGGGCAGTTTTCTTGGATAATTTCCTGTAGGATGATTTCCAAACTTTTTCTTTTGTCATGATGTTCCAGTAAACCAATAATTCTTAAATTGTCTCTTCAAGATCTGTTCTCTAGATCCTTGGTTGTATCAGTGAAGTGTTTCATATTCTCCTCAAATTTTTCATTTTTTAAATTTTATTTCATATATTCTTGTTGCCTTGTGAAGTCGTTTGCTTCTAGTTATTGAGTTCTATTTCTTAAAGACTGAATTTCATCCCTGGCTTTTTGGTCATCCTTCTCCTTCTGGTCTGATTTTCTTTGTATATCATCTTTTGCCTTCTTTGCTTTGTTTTTGAGCTGGTCAATTTTAGCCTTTAGAACTTTATTTTCTTGTTTTAGTTCACATATTTCCTTTTCCAAATTGTCTTCAGCCTCTCTTGATTGCTTTCTGAGTTCCTGAAGTTCTTGAGTTAATTAAATCTTGGGATCTTCCAAAGCTTGTGTCCAATTCACTGGAGCTTCCTCCTCTTTTATTTTATTTGCTCTCTTTTTGCTTCCTGGAAAGAAGCTGTCAATTGTAATTTCTTTTCTCTTTTTCTGTTGTTTACTCATATTTTTTCCTTTTATGCTCTGCTAGTTTAATTAGATTGATTTAATAAGCTTTGAAGAAAGATCTTCCCCCAGCTACCAATGGAGCTTTGTAGTTAGGTTCTCTGCAGTCTATGGGGGAGGGGTGTTGGAGTTTCCCTGCCCTCTGAAGACTTCTTGTCTGTCCAATTGATGGGATTAACCCTGGATTAGTCTATATTGCTTAATGTACTCTGAGGCCAAAACCTTGAAAGAAGAAAAAAAAAGTGGGGGGCCAAGATGGAGTGTTTTTACTGAGCTGTCCAGCAATAGGTTCCCCCTGCTCTGTCCTGCTGTTAGACCTGGTTTTCTTTCCTCTTAAAGCTCTTTGTTCTCTATCTCAGTGTGGTAAAGGCCATAGGTCTGAAGTTTGGCTCCATCTAAGCTGCCATCTTCCAAGCATTTTTGCTGTGTTTCTATGGCTTTCTCCTCTAGCCATCTCCCTGGTGCCTGTGCTCAACTCCCCAAGTCTGGCACCAGCAAGGCCCTCTCTCGAGGCTGGTGCCCCCACCCACCTGGAGATTTCAGGGGCCACTGGAAACTCTGCATAGCCTGTGAGGGAGGGGTCCTGGGATTCCCCTTCTACATCCTCAGATTCAACAGTTCAAGAATTCAAGCCTTTTTCTTGGTGTACCTCTTGAGCTATCCAGCAGTAGGATCCCCCTGCTTTGTCCTGTTGTTGGGTTTGGTCCTCTTTCTTCTCGGAGCACTTTGTTTTCTATCTCAATGTGGAAAGGGTGTGGAGGTTTTAAGATTTGCTCCGCCTAAGCTGCCATCTTCCTAGAATTCCCCCTTGCTTAGGGGAAGGAGGAAGGGAAAAAAGAAGGAAGGAAGGAAAGGAAAAAGGAAGGAAGGGAAGAAGGAAGGAAGAAAGGTAGGAAGGAAGGAAGGAAGGAAGGAAGGAAGGAAGGAAAGAAGGGAGGAAAGAAGAAAAGAAGGAAACTTTTCTATAGTGCCTACTATGTGCCAGCTTTGTGCTAAGCACTTTACAAATATCCCATTTGATCTTCACAATTGCTTAGATCAGTGATAGGCAAACTACAGCCCACGGGCAAGATGCGGCCCCCTGAAATGTTCTATCCTGCCAACTGTTTGACATTATTCCTAATCTGATGAATACAATGAGTAGGATACAATACAATGAAACTTCGAAAGAGTTACCTTAGAAACAGACTGACAGATGAGCATTTCTTTTCTTTTGGTCCCCTCTTTAAAAAGTTTTTTTTAAACCCATCACTGGCTTAGATCACATCTTGGGAAGAGAACAATTTTAGGGTTTATGAATCATCAGGGGGTAGTCAAGGTTAGATTCAAGGTTTCCTCCCTGAAGGCTGCCTCTTTGCCCAGCTTAGAATAGAAAAGCTGGGCCTTATTTTTCTGGGAGACAGGCAGACAGGCAAACATGCAGTTGGAATAAGAAGGGCTAACCAGTCAAGCCAGGGTAAGAGGCCAACCAGGATGCCTTTTCTCATTTTTGTGTCTTTCACTAAATCTCTTTCCCCTCCCCTCTCTCTGGACTTTGGGCAGCAGGGCAGTATGTACAAAGAGAGAAAACCCACAGGGGGCCAAACAAAAGTCTCAGAACTATGTTGTGATCTGGATTGGAAATTTCCATTTACAAACTGCACAAGCATGGGCAATTCACTTCTTCTTTTCTCTGGGCCTCAGTGTCTCCCTCTTGTCAAATGGCTTGATTGGACAAATGGTCTCTGAGCTTCTTTCCAACTCTCACTTCTAAGAGTACTTTCTGAAAATACTAAGAAGGGAACCCCAGATTTGAAGTGAGAAACTTGAATGAGCTGGGTGAACTTGGGCAAAGTTCAAGGCTAGGGGTCTCAGTTCCCTCATCTATAAAATAAGATAGTCAGATCTGATCACTTCAGAGCTCCCTCCAGATCAAATGGTCCTCCATTCTCTACTAATAGGATTGATCAGTATGTGGAACTTCCTTTTCAAAAAATTCTAAACTTCTCAAATATTTTGTTTAATTCAAGTCTATAGTGTGATGATTCCCCAGAGTTCTCTTGAAATGATAGGTGCCTGTGAAAGTTTCAGAAGCTAATAGGTGAAAGAAATTAGTGGTTATTATTGTTTACTAAACTTTGGACTTGAAACCCAAAAGAAAGCAATGCAGAGTGCTCCTTGCCATTTGATAGAATCCAATTTCCAGCTCTCCCCCACCTTTCCTCCCCATGGATACTTGGCCATATAGGTAGAGATAGTTGAATGAGACAGAGGGAAATGAAGACAAATTATCCTTCTGGGTACAGTCCAATCAGTTCCCTGCATCCTGGGGATGATTTTTTCCTTCTCTCTGACAAGGCCAAATAAAGACAGTGGACACATTGCGTTCTAGAGACAGATAACATTTTGTTTCAAGAGCTTTTCCAGTGAACCAAGGACATGCTTAGGGGGATGGGCAGGATGCTGGCTTCCAGTCTAAGAAAGGATTGGCAGCAACTCCCCCTACTCTGGAGATAATTCTTTCCAAATCTCTACCCCCCACCCCCACCCTGAGAGGGCTAGTAGATAAAGACGAGAGGCCAGGATACAGGAGTCATAAAGGAGATAACATGCAGATGCCGACAGGCCACAAAAGACACTTGTGCTCCGGGACAATGGTCTTCAAGAGGGAAGTCATGGTACACTTCCCAGGGTCTATGTATAGATAATCAGTAGGAAGGTAGACATAGAAGTCCCATCCCATCTTCCCCCTGAGAGCCACTATGGGGCTTGTCTTCAAGATAACCATACCACCTTCTTTACCCATCATCTCCCAACACTACATATTCTAGCCAAAGACCAACCACAACTTTGCAAACTCCTAACATTTCTGTTTCTGCCACTTCTAATACCTAGAGCAGCAATGCTGGCCAAAACCCCCAGCCCTCCTCAGAATCTGCACCCTCTGCCTCCTGAACCACCTTGTGACTACTGAGAAGCATCTCTCATTGGATTTTAGGGCAGGGACCCCAAAGTAAAAGCCCCATTGGAATTCCTTGTTGTTTTGGATGGGATAGAGTGAGTGGCACAGATTGAACAAGTTTGTGAGGACATCACAGATCTCTTCATATTATCTTCTCTATCTTCCTCCAATCCCAACTTCCTTATAATTTTTTAAATTAATAATTAGTGATTTTTTTAGAAATTGAGTTCCAATTCTCACCTTTTAGCCCCTCCCTCACTCTGTTGAGAAGACAAACTATATATGAGATTAGCTATGTTGCCAGAAAAATAAAAAAATAAAAAAAGTTTAAAAATATGCTTTAATCTGCACTCAGAGTTCATCAGTTCTCTCTCTGGAAGTGAATAACATTTTTTATCAAGGGTCTTTTAGAATTATCTTAGATCTTTGTATTGCTGCAAATAGCTAAGTCATTCACAGTCAATTGTTATAATATTAATGTTACTATATACAATGTTCTCCTGGTTCTGTTCACTTCACTTTGCATCAGTTCATGTAAATCTTCCAGGTTTTTCTGATACCATATTGCTCTTTATTTCTTTTGGCACAATAATACTCTATTCCCATCATTTTCCAGTTGTTCAGCTATTTCCCAACTTTCCCCCAGTTTCCAATTCTTTTTCCCTATAAAAAAAGAGTTGACTTCTGGTTAAGATGGCGGCAGAGTAAGGAGCAGCTGCTCAATTTCTCCTAACTGGAGCATATAGGACTCCTCAAGGAGACATAAAAACGAAACCAGATGAACAAAGGAACCCCACAACAGGGCGCAGCATTGAAGGTACGCAGAATCAGGGCATTTCCATGCTATAAAGGGGTGAAACAATTCTCACTAAAATGCGAGAGGAAGAAGCCCCTCACCCCCCCCCCCCACACACACACCACGCACAGCGCCAAGGCCAATGCACAAGAGTGAAAACAGGATTGGGACAACCAGTAAATCACTAGCAGCCCCAGGCTTGTACCTGTGAGCTGCCAGGCGTGGGACCCTAAGTGGCTAGGGGGACGCACAGACTTTCCCGAGCGTATACGTGGGTGAAGGCTCTGCCCCGGGCGGAATAAAAATCTATAAAGCAGGGACTTTCCCGGAGCATATGTGCAGGTGAAGGCATTGCCCTAGGCATGAATAAAGATTTCCAGCTCAGGCTAAGACATCGAGTGAGGACCCGGTACAGACTAGAGTGTGGCTGTGGAAGCAGCCCCCAAGACCCCTGAAGGAGCCTCGGGCAGAGGGGCAGACTGGGGACTACCAGGAGGCCTGACCCCGAGGACAAGAAGACCGGAGCCCCCGGGAGCTTAGAAAGCACAGGCAGACTCTGAGTGTGAAGACAAAGCAGAAAAGGGGCAGGGCTAATAATGGCAAGCCATAGGGAAGCCCAGAAGAAAAATACTACAGAGAAAAACTCTGGAACACTCGACAACTTTTACACAGAGAAAATCCAGAAAACAGAGGAGGACAAACACCAAAAATGAAAGCTGGTCACAAGCTATTGAAGAGTTCAAAAATGAGATGTGGAGGAAGATGGAAGAAATCTGGCAAGAAAATAACAGTTTAAAAGGCAGAATTTCACAATGGGAAAGTGAGGCAAGTCAACTGAAGACCAGAAATGACCAGATTGAAAAGGAAAACCAAAAGATTATAGCCGAAAACCAGTCCTTAAAGGCTAGAATCAAACAATTAGAAGCCAATGATCTCTTAAGACAACAAGAACAAATAAAACAAAGTCAAAAGACTGATAAAATAGAAGGAAACATGAAATATCTGAATGAGAAAGTGACACACCAAGAAAACAGGTCTAGAAGAGACAATTTGAGAATCATTGGTCTTCCAGAAAAGGCAGAAATTAATAGAAACTTGGACTCCATACTTAAAGAAATTATTCAGCAAAATTGCCCTGAAGTTCTACAACAAGAGGGTAATATAGACATTGAAAGGATCCATAGATCACCCTCTACACTGGACACAGAAAAGTCAACACCAAGGAACATAATAGCCAAATTCAAGAGCGTTCAAGTAAAAGAAAAAATCTTACAAGAAGCCAGAAAGAAACAATTCAAATATCAAGGAGCACCAATAAGGATCACACAGGATCTGGCAGCCTCCACGCTAAAAGACTGCCAGGCTTGGAATACGATATTCAGAAAGGCAAGAGAGCTGGGCCTTCAGCCACGAATCAACTACCCATCAAAACTGACTATATACTTCCAGGGGAAAGTATGGGCATTCAACAAAATTGAAGATTTCCAAGTTTTTGCACAAAAGAGACCAGGATTAAATGGAAAGTTTGATATTCAACCACAAAAATTAAGAGAAACATGAAAAGGTAAATAAGAAACAGAGGGAAAAGAAAGAAAACTCATAATCTTTTAAACTTGACTCTTTAAGGGCTTAAATAAGATCTAATTATCTGTATTACTAGGTGGAGAAATGCTATGTATAATTCTCTGTAGTGAACTCTATTCACTATTATAATATTCACTATTATAGCAACCAGAAGAATAATTCATAGTGAGAGTACAGGATACTAAATGGTCTAAGATGATATGGGGGGGTGGTAAAGAGGGGGGGAATAGTAGGGGACACAAAGAAAAATCTGAGTAAATAAGAAAAATAGGATATTCTATTACACACAAAGAGGGCATGGGAAGGGGAGGGGATAAATACTATCATAAGAAGGAGAGGAAGAGAGCATTAAGAGATAATAATCAAACCTTACTCTCAGTGTAATCAACCCAGAGAGGGAAGAGTAGCTTTATTATCCATCTGGATAAAAAACTCTATCTCTATTCTGGCTGGCAATTTGGAATCACGCTCAAAGGGCTATAAAAGAATGCCTGCCCTTTGATCCAGCCATACCATTGTTGGGTTTGTACCCCAAAGAGATAATAGATAAACAGACTTGTACGAAAATATTCATAGCTGCGCTTTTTGTGGTGGCAACAAATTGGAAAAGAAGGGTATGTCCTTCAATTGGGGAATGGCT
>NW_025386791.1:0-7506 GCF_016433145.1 Gracilinanus agilis
TCTTTTCTTCCTCCCTCTCCCCCTCTCTCCCTCTCTTTCTCCCGCCCCTCTTTCTCCCTTCTCCCCTCTTTCTCCCTCTCTCTTTATCTCTCTCCCTCCCTCCATCCCTCCTTCTCTCTCTCTATCTCTGTCTCTGTCTTGCCTCTCTGTCTCTCCTCCTTTCATCATTATAAGGGATGGCTCAAGCTGGATAGGAGAAAGGGGAAATCAATTTGGAAATGAAAGTTATGGAAAAACAAGAGCTAACCCTAAAATATATATTGAAAATGACTGACTACAAGGTCATCCAGACTCCAGTGACTGGGGGATTCAGTTACCAAAAAAAGTTACCCATCTGACTTTTCAAAAACTCTGTTGAAGTTTTTTTCTCATGGCAACCGGAAACTTAGCTCTCTGTACAAACCACCTATTTCTCTGCCTGCTAAATCCAATCCTTTTCCTTCTCAAATCAAATCCTTCTTTATGCTGGTCCTTATAGAGTTTCTGAAGGTCATCATCATGACCCTTTGTTCTCTTTTCAGTTCCTTTAATCATTTCTGGAATTATATCATTGTTCCCCCATTCCTTGTCCTCTTCCTCAAACCAACTACTCTTCTCTGGACTCTCTAGTTGTCAACATTCTCTCTCTTTTTTTTAAATCTTTATTAAAATTCATTTATTTATTTAATTTGGGATATTTTCCCATGGTTACATGATTCATGTTCTTTCCCTCCCCTCCTTCCTCCCCTCCTAGAGCCAACAAGCAATTACACTGGGTTTTACATGTGTCATTGATCAAGACTTATTTCTATATTATTGATAATTGCACTAGGGCAGTGATGGGCAAACTACAGCCCCAGAGCCAGATGGGTGGGTGGGGGGGACAGGTCTGAAATGTTCTATTATTCCTAATCTGACAAATACAGTGAGTAGGATACAATACAATGAAACTTCGAAAGAGTTGCCTTAGAAACAGACTGACAGATGAGCATTTCCTTTCCTTTGGCCCCCTCTTTTAAAAGTTTGCCCATCACTGCCCTAGGGTGATCGCTTAGAGTCTACCTCCCCAATTATATCCCCATCAACCCATGTGAACAAGCAGTTGTTTTTCTTCTGTGTTTTTGCTCCCACCATTCTTTTTCTGGATGTGGCTATTTTTCTTTCTCATAAGTCCTTCAGAATTGTCCTGGATCATTGCACTGCTGCTGGTACAGAAGTCCATTACATTAGATTGTGCCACAGTATATCAGTCTCTGTGTACAATGTTCACCTGGTTCTGCTCCTTTCACTCTGCATCAATTCCTGGAGGTCTTTCCAGTTCACATGGAATTCCTCCAGTTTATTATTCCTTTGAGCACAATAGTATTCCATCACCAGCATATACCACAATTTGTTCAGCCATTCTCCAATTGAAGGACATTCCCTCATTTTCCAATTTTTTGCCACCACAAAGAGCGTGGCTATAAGAATTTTTGTACATGTCTTTTTCCTTATGATTTCTTTGGGGTACAAACCCAGCAATGGTATGGCTGGATCAAAGGGCAGGCATTCTTGTAAAGCCCTTTGGGCTTATCAACATTCTCTTAAATAACAATAGCCAGCATTTAAAGAGCACTTTGAAGTTTGCAAAGTGCTATATATGATCTCATTTGATTCCATCAACAAACTTGTGAGGTAGTTAAAATTATTATCCCCACTTTACAGATGGGGACACTGAGGTGGAGGGATTTGTCTAGAGCCCTACAGCAAGCAAGTGTCTGAGACCATTGCAAGCACATATCCAGCAAGTCCATTTGCCTTATCATTTAGTTGTACAACATCTAGAATTGGACCCAATACTCCAAATGTCAGTTCTGAGCTCCATCTTTACTCATCACCAGTTTTTTGAATGTGGCCCCCATGGGGACATATAGTGGGGCACGATGACAAAATTCCCTTCTCCCAGAGAACTACTGGTGAGGGAGACCTTTTGGACCTGGGTTGATAGGGAGAGACTGAACCTCCTCTGAACTTTGAACTCCTTTGAATTTGTACCAGGGAAAATGAAACCATTTCCCTTCTTGTCCCCAGTCTCTTTTAGTGGGGGCTGTGTGGGTAGAAGACTTGGGAGGAGCTGAGTTCCTGCCCTTCCTACTAAAGGAATTCTAATATAGGGTGTCTCCAAAAATCTAGTTTAGGGACAGTGAAGTGATTCGGTGGATAGAGAACCAGGCCTTGGCTCACATGTGTCCTCAACAACTACTTCCTAGCTGTATGACCTTGAGCGAGTCATTTAACTCCTATTGCCTAGCCCTAATTGTTCTTCTGCCTTAGAATCAATACACAGTATTGATTCTAAGATGAAAGGGGAGGATTTTAAAAAAAGTCTAACTTAGTATGTCTCAAAAGTGTAACTTAAAACCTCATTAGGACTTTGGGGAGCTGCATAAACAACCCCCAGAGGGTGTGAACAGAAGCAAGACCAGGAGTTTGAGTCAATAAGGCACCATCCCTTCCCCGTTCCCCTTTTAAGGCCCTCCCACTTCCTCCCCCTCAACTTCCCATCCTTCACCACAGTTTTTTTTACCCCTCCACGCGCTCGTTCCTTTGCTTATCTCACACCTTCCAATTCAGTTCAATTAAGCAGGCATTTCTGAAGGACCTACTTGTGTGCCAGGTTCCTGCTGGAGTGACCCTACTCATATACTCTCATTCTCCCGCTGTACTCCCACCCCACCTCCCCACTTAGTTGATCACACTTCCCTTTGGTGGCCAGTGTCCCCTAGTCACACCTTCCTGATCACTGTCCTACCTCTCTCTAACCTATCATTCCTTTGCTAGGGGCAGCTAAGTGGCTTAGTGGATTGAGAGTCAGGTGTGAGGCAGGAGGTCCTGGGTTCAAATTTGACCTCAGACACTTCCTAGCTGTGTGACCCTGATCAAGTCATTTAACCCCCATTGCTTAGCCTTTACTGCTCTTCTGCCTTGGAACCAATACACAGTATTGATTCTAAGACAGAAGATTAAGGTTTTTAAAAACAAAACCAACTTTTAAAAAAAAAAAACCAACCTCCTTTGCTGACACCCATACCCCCTCTCTCTCCCCCACTCACACCACTCCTGCTCTGAGACAGAACATCTGAGCTCCCTGCCTCATCACACCCTGGCTCACTGTTCGCATTAGAGGCAAATAAGCCCACTCACACATAATCCACATCCACGGCTTTACAAATACAGCTGTGGATCCATACTCAGCTATATAACCTTCTCAGGAACCCATACATGTACCCTCAGACACAGGGATAAATGTGCACACATAGGAGCACTTGAGATCATAGAATAATGACAGCAAAGGGACCAGGGCACTCTGTGCCGTCGTGCCTGTCTCTGATCTTCCTTCTTCTCTGATAGTTTTCATAGATCATCCTAAACGATCTTCCACAGCATCCTGGGCAGAGGCTTTAAATAGGATGCCCAAAGTGTGTGCAGTGGTGCCATGCAGCAGAGAGGACCTTCTCCTCTGTTTCATGAGGCTTTCTCGTGATGACACCACCTCTCCACACCCCCACACCCTGTCCCGGTTCCTGACAGGCAGTACCGATCCATCCCTGCCCCTTCTGCCTTTGGCTAGGGGCCCATTCTGACCACCTACTATTTTTATTCTGTGACTTAAGCAGGACCTTAAATGGCACGTCCTCCTACACAAAGGGCAGAGATTGGTTTTTAGTTTGCCCCAGGAAAGAAGTCTAGGCCTGGGGACATGGCAACTGAATTTGTTGGGGAAACACTTCAATCAGACAGTCTCACTTCCTGCTTGTGAAGTATAACAAGTGTTGAAGAAGTGTTCCTGGCACAAAGGAACTGGGTCCACCCTGGAGGATTTTTTCATTCCCCACTGGTGGACCCCGTTTGGATGTGTATGTGGTGTATGGGTACTTAGCAGCTAGGTGGTGCAGTGCATAGAACTCCAGATCTGGAATCAGCAAGACTTTTTATCTTCCTGAGATCAAATCTGGCCTCAAACACTTACTAGTTGGGTGACCCTGCGCAAGTCACTTAACACTGTGGGCCTCAGTTCCTCATCTGTAAAATGAGCTGGAGAAAGAAATGGCAAACCACTTCAGTATCTTTGTCAAGAAAACCCCTAATGGGGTCATAAAGAATCTTGGACATGCTTGAACAACCACCACCAACTTCCCACCTACAAGCAGAAATTCCACAATATCACAGAGCAAACAAAAGTTGCTAGGACACTAAGTGTTAGTCACAAAAATGGGTATAAATCCTCAAGTTCCCTCAGAGCCATGAATAACTCCGTGGTGGGGTAGACCGGGGTGTTGTCATATACCTCTTCATTTGAATGCTGTTTGATCTTTGTAATTTTGTTACTCTTACTTTTGACTTTTTTGATGTTCCTTACTATTTACATTGTAGTTATGGTGTACCTTGTTTTATTGGCTCTGCTGAGTTCACTCTGCATCAGTTCATATAGATTTTTCCATGTTTCTCTATTCCTCATATACATCATTCCTTACAGTACAAGAATATTCCATTACATTTGTGAGCCACAGTTTGTTTAGCCAGTCCCCAATTGATGGACGTGTCTACTTTGTTTCCAATTCTTAGCTATCACAAAAAGTGCTGCTCTAAAGATTTTGCTGTACAGGGGGCCACCTCTCTTTCCAGGTAGGTACCTCCACACTGTGATCCTCCCACCTTTTTAATTCCTCTATATGAGGATCCCCTTATTAGAGTGTTAGGAAGTGCTGATCCAGTCCAATCCCGTCATTTTTCAGATGAGACAACTCATATCCTTGGAAGGGAAGTGACTTGGCCAATGGCACACCCAGTTCCTCTGACTTCCAATTCAGCACCCTTTCCACTACATCATTCTTCCTCTGTTTTGAGCAATACCAGCTCACCTGGAATTAGGGTATCTTTCTCAAGGGTTCTGGGAGTATGTTCTCCTGGGTCCCTCAGCAGAAAGGCTTGATTTTTCAGAAACGAAGCCTGGAAGTTGAGAGTGATCCCATTTGGTCAAGAGGGAGAAAGAAATGGGTCAGGGTTGAAATGACTCAAAGTTCCCCTATTCTCTTCCTAGTCCCCCAAAGTCTCAGGTCTCTGGGGTCATTCCACACTGCTGTATGAGTGCATTGCTATTGTTTTGAGTACTATTACTGTTATTATTGCAATGCCATAGCTTTCACCCACTGTTTTCTCAGTAGATTATTTATACATACTAGTGAGTTTCTCCACCAGGGTCCTCCTCTTCTGATGCTTCGTCGTTGCACAAAGAACCTGAGATTCTGGAACTCTATGCTGGAAGAGGGCAAGCACTGACACTCAGGGAAACTGAGGCCCCCAAAAGTGGAATGATCCAGAAGGTCCCCAGAGGAGCCCTGAAGACTACTTAATGCTGATCCAGTTCTAGGCACCAGCCTAGAGTCCTTGCCTTTCTTTTTCCCACTCCAGCCCAGAGCTACCCCTGGCTCTCTCCTATCACCCTCATTCTCCATTCCCCACCACCACCCAGACTTCTCTGTGAGTTTTGATAGGACCCCAAGGATAGGTAGTGGCCTCATCTTGTGATTGATTCAGAGCTAGACAGATAAAACCTGCATTTAGAGGCAGGAGATCTCAGTCTGCCTCTATTACTTGCATCCTAGTATTGTGACTCAAGGCAATAATGTTGGTGATGATAGCTAGCATTTATATGTCACTTAAGGACTTACATGGTGCTTTATTATGCTATGTTAACTCACCTGATTCTCAACAATGACTGGGTAAAGTGGGTACTATTATTATCCCCACTTTATAGATGAAGAAACTGAGGCTGAGTTCTTGGTTACCCTGCCTCAACTCTCCCTTCACTCCAGTCCATCATCCTCTTGTCTAATTAATCTCCCTAAAAAGCAGATCTTAGAATATCACCTCCCTTTCCCCATTTAGTAAATTCCAATGAATCCCTGTTATTTCCAGGATGAAAACTAAAATCTTTTGTTTAGCAATCAAAGCCTTTCCAGTCTTCTCACAAGTTACTGTCCCCCTCCCCACTTCTATTCCTTTCAGATCCAGTAATAACGACCGCCTGGCTGTTCCTTGAACAAGACCCTCATCTCCTGCTCTGAGGCCATTTTCACTGTCTCCCATGCCTCAACTAGCCTCCTGGCTTTACTTGCTTCCTTTGAGCTCCGGCTCAAATCCCACATTTTCCCAGAAGCCTCTTCAGATCCGCCTTCAGAACGCTAGTGCCTTCTGCCTTTGGATTTTCTCCTCTTTCTCCTGGATATATTTTGCTTTTTCCATGGCTATTTGCACATTGCTTCCCCCATTGGACTGTGAGCTCTTGGAGAGCAGAGCTGTCTCTCTCTCTCTCTCTCTCTCTCTCTCTCTCTCTCTCTCTCTCTCTCTTTCATGCTTAACTTCTGTCTTAATATTCGTTTTAAGACAGAGGATTGACAAGGGCTAGGCAATTAGGGTTAAGTGACTTGCCCAGAATTAAGAAGTATCCGAGGTTACATTTGAACCCAGGACCTCTGCATTTTGTCTTTATATCCCCAGTGCTTATTATAGCACCCAGCAGGCACTTAATACATGCTTGCTAACCAACTGATTGAAATGACTTGGCCAGAGTCAAACAGCTAGTAAGTGTCTGAGGCAGGATTTGAACTCAGGTCTTCCTGATTGCTACGTTCTACCCATTGTGCCATAGAGCTGCCTCTAGATCAGTTATTCCATGCCATGTAAATTGAGAGGACTGGACTAGATGATCTCCACGGTCCTTTCCATCTCGAAATCTTCCGATGCTCCAAGTGTCTTTCAGCTGAAAGAATTCATGAGTCTATATGTAGTCACGAGGGGGCAGCACACGCCTGGTTTATCCCCCACAGGTCCCAGAGCACGAGATCTCCCTCTGGTTTTCCCCAGACTTGTGGAGTGGGCAGGGATGGACTAAAGCTGTACCCCTTTCCTCAAAGAGGCGCTTTACTAGAACGCCGGGCCCTGGGCAATGACGTGTGCCAGCCTCTGTGTCGTGGAAACCGTCTACTGAGGTGTGGGCAACTAGCAATCTCGGGGGCAGATTGGAGGAGGAGGCAATGGCTGGGTAAGAGGAGACAGGATTGCAGCCCTCCCCGCCCCCCCCCAAGTCAATCAATGAACATGCATTCTACTTCAGCACTAAGGATAGGGCCCCCAGGTTGTCCAGGGAAAGGACGGGTACATATGTAACACAGGCACACAGACACAGACAAATAGTACATGTAGTCGCTACAAGGGTGTTTGCATGTTACATATATACCACCCACCTCCCCTATATATGTTTATGTTTATATTATCTATAAAAATTCACTATAAAAATATTCGATTGGACTAGATTATTATACATGATTATATCAGTACATTAATATCATTTATTAATATAATAGCAATTACATAGCAAGAATGTTTGTTTTCATAAGTAATAAACAATATTAATATAAATACATTAATATTATTAATATAGTAACCATACAGCAAGAATATTTATTTTAATTAATAGCATTGATC
>NW_025386792.1:0-4334 GCF_016433145.1 Gracilinanus agilis
CCAGGACCTGATGGATTCACAAGTGAATTCTATCAGACATTCAAAGAGCAACTAATCCCAATACTATACAAATTATTTGATATGATAAGCAAAGAAGGAGTCCTTCCAAATTCCTTTTATGACACAAATATGGTACTGATCCCAAAAATAGGTAGACCAAAAACAAAGAAAGCAAACTATAGACCAATCTCCTTAATGAACATAGATGCAAAAATCTTAAATAGAATATTAGCAAAGAGACTCCAGCAAGTAATTAAGAAGATCATCCACCATGATCAGGTGGGATTTATACCAGGAATGCAAGGATGGTTCAACATTAGGAAAACCATCCACATAATTGACCATATCAACAGTCTAACAAACAAAAATCACATGATTATCTCAATAGATGCTGAAAAAGCCTTTGGCAAAATACAGTGCCCATTCCTATTGAAAACACTGAAAAGTATAGGAATAGAAGGACCTTTCCTAAAAATAATAAACAATATATACCTAAAACCATCAACTAGCATTATATGAAATGGGGATAAATTAGAAGCCTTCCCAATAAGATCAGGAGTGCAACAAGGATGCCCATTATCACCTCTATTATTCAACATAGTACTAGAAACATTAGCAATAGCAATTAGAGAAGAAAAAGAAATTGAAGGTATCAAAATAGGCAATTAGGAGACTAAGCTATCACTCTTTGCAGATGATATGATGGTATACTTAAAAAATCCTAGGGGCAGCTGGGTAGCTCAGTGGAGTGAGAGTCAGGCCTAGAGACAGGAGGTCTTAGGTTCAAACCCGGCCTCAGCCACTTCCCAGCTGTGTGACCCTGGACAAGTCACTTGACCCCCATTGCCCACCCTTACCAATCTTCCACCTATGAGACAATACACAGAAGTACAAGGGTTTAAAAAAAATCGTAGAGAATCAACTAAGAGGCTAGTAGAAATAATCAACAACTTTAGCAAAGTGGCAGGATGCAAAATAAATGCACATAAATCATCAGCATTTCTATACATTTCCAACACACTAGAGCAGCAAGAAGTAGAAAGAGAAACACCATTTAAAATCACCCTAGACAATATAAAATACTTAGGAATCTATCTACCAAAACAAACACAGCAATTATATGAAAACAACTACAAAACACTTTCCAAACAAATAAAACTGGATCTCAGCAATTGGAAAGCCATTAATTGTTCATGGGTAGGAGGAGCTAACATAATAAAAATGAACATTCTACCCAAATTAATTTACCTATTTAGTGCCATACCTATCAAATTACCAAAAAACTTCTTTACTGAATTAGGAAAAACTATAACAAATTTCATTTGGAATAACAAAAGATTAAGAATATCAAGGGAAATAATGAAAAAAATGTGAAGGAAGGGGGCCTAGCAGTACCAGATATTAAACTATACTATAAAGCAGCAGTCATCAAAACAATATGGTACTGACTAAGAGATAGAGAGGAGGATCAATGGAATAGACTTGGGGTAAATGACATCAGCAAGACAGTGTATGATAAACCCAAAGAGCCCAACTTTTGGGACATGAATCCACTATTTGACAAAAACTGCTGGGAAATTTGGAAAACAATATGGGAGAGATTAGGTTTAGATCAACATCTCATACCCTACAGGAAGATAAATTCAGAATGGATGAATGACCTGAATATAAAGAGGGAAACTATAAATAAGCTAAGTGAACACAAAATAGTATACCTATCAGATCTCTGGGAAAGGAAAGATTTTAAAACCAAGCAAGAGTTAGAGAAAATTACAAAATGTAAACTAAATGATTTTGATTATATCAAGCTAAAAAGCTTTTGTACAAACAAAAACAATGTAGTCAAAATCAGAAGGGAAACAACAAATTGGGAAAAAATCTTTATAACAAAAAACTCTGACAGGGGTCTAATTACTCAAATATACAAGGAGTTAAATCAATTGTATAAAAAATCAAGCCACTCCCCAATTGAAAAATGGGCAAGAGACATGAATAGGCAATTCTCAGGTAAAGAAATCAAAAGTATCAATAAGCACATGAGAAAGTGTTCTAAATCTCTAATAATTAGAGAAATGCAAATCAAAACAACTCTGAGGTACCACCTCACACCTAGCAGATTGGCTAAAATGAAAGAAGGGGAGAGTAATGAATGTTGGAGGGATGTGGCAAAATTGGGACATTGATGCATTGCTGGTGGAGCTGTGAACTGATCCAGCCATTCTGGCTGGCAATTTGGAACTATGCCCAAAGGGCTATAAAAGAATGCCTGCCCTTTGATCCATCCATACAATTGCTGGGTTTGTACCCCAAAGAGATCATAGATAAATAGACTTGTAAGAAAATATTTATAGCTGTGCTTTTTGTGGTGGCAACAAATTGGAAAAGGAGGGTATGTCCTTCAATTGGGGAATGGCTGAACAAACTGTGGTATATGCGGGTGATGGAATACTATTGTGCTAAAAGGAATAATAAACTGAGGAGTTCCAGGCGAACTGGAGAGACCTCCAGGAAGTGATGCAGAGCGAAAGGAGTAGAGCCAAAAGAACATTGTACACAGAGACTGATATACTGTGGTAAAATCGAATGTAATGGACTTCTATACCAGCAGCAATGCAATGACCCAGGACAATTCTGAGGGATTTATGGTAAAGATGCTACCCACATTCAGAGGAAGATCTGCAGGAGAGGAAACATAGAAGATAATCAATTCCTTGAATGCATGGTTTGAGGTGGACATGATTGGGGATGTGGACTTGAAAGGACCACACCAATGCAACTAACAACAATATGGAAATAGGCCCTAAACAAGGACATGTTACAACCAGTGGAAATGTGCGTAGGCCATGGGTGAGGGGAGAGTGGGGGGGGGGTGAAGGGGAAAGTAGGGGTATGAAGCATGTAAACAGGTTAAAAATGAATATTAATAAATGTTTAAAAAAAAAAAACAAAAAAAATCCTTCAACGTTCCACAGAACTCTGAGCACCCCTCAGTGCTTTGTAAGTTCCAAGGCAAGCCTGAGGTAGCTTTTCAGAATTTACTTATTGAACAAAACCTGAAATTATTTCTTATCATAATATTCCCCCTTCAAGACAATGGGGAATCTCCCTCATGGGATTGCAGCCAACTATATAATTTTAAAACTATACCTTACCTTATCATTCTATTCCCCCCCCCCAAAAAAAAAACAGTCTTACCTTAATTTTATCTTATGTTATACCCTATCTATGCTAAAACTACACTAGGGGTATAATTCAGGTAAAAAAGAACTTCCATAAACAGAAGAAAGAAATCAAAGAAAAAATACTTTCAAAGATACAAGAAGGAAGGAAGGAAGGAAGGAAGAGAGGGAGGATGGAAGGAGGGAGAGAGGGAGAGAGAGAGAGAGAAAGAAACAAAGAAAAAAAGAAACAAAGAAACAGAGAGGAAAGAAGGAAGGAAGGAAGGAAGGAAGGAAGGAAGGAAGGAAGGAAGGAAGGAAAGAAGGAAGGAAGGAAGGAAGAAAGAAAGAACAGAAGGAAGGAAGAAAGGAAGGAAAGAAGGAAGGAAAGAAGAAAGAAACAAAAAAGGAAGGAACAAAGGAAGGAACAAAGAAAGAATGGAAGGAAGGAAGGAAGAAACAAAGAAAACAAAGAAAGAAACAAACAAAGAATTGCTTCAATCCGAGTTCATCAGTTCTCCCTCAGGATGTGAACAGCATTTTTCATTATGAATCCTTTAGAATTTTCTAGGATCATTGTCTTGATCAGAGGAATAAAGTCTTTCACTCACTCATAATTGTAATCAGAAATTGAATAAAACCTAATGTGAAGGGATGAGAAGGAGTAGTACCCTGGCATATAAATATGTATAAGTACACACACACACACACAAGCAATAAAAGTTAAAATCATAGTTTCATTAATATTAAAATAAAACTATTAATACAAAAAATGTTCCTCTTATTTGAGTCCTACCAGCTCTCATTATGTTGAAAAGAAATTAAATCTCACTTTGTTTCTACTGGCAATGATAAAAGGTTCAAAGTTTCATTTTTTAAATAAGTAGAACATATTGAAATGACTTTATATTATTATATGCATGCACATTGTACTTACTAGTTTGTACATACGTTATTTCAAGACTATACACTCCTTGAGAACAGGAAGCGTTCTATTTTAATTTGTCTTTGTAATTACATCCTTGGCTCCTAGCATCTTCCCTTGCTTTCATAGACACATGCATACATATAACTAAAAACTTATATGTACAAATAAATGTGCAATTTTTAAGTATATATACAACTATATGCATATGCATATACATATACATCCCAATGTATGTATATATTTGTCTG
>NW_025386793.1:0-6330 GCF_016433145.1 Gracilinanus agilis
GGAATGAGGGAAGGAAGTAGGGAGGGAAGGAAGGAAGGAGGGAAGGAAGGAAGAAAAAAGAGGGAAGGAAGGAAAAATAGAGGAAGAGAAAGGAATAAAGAGAAAGCTCATTTATATAGCTCATATATAATTTATTCATTATAAACACTTTCCTCACAGAAATACATGTAAATATTATTATTCCAATTTTTCAGAGAGGAAGTTGATAGTCCTAAAAGGATAGGGATATTCATATCCCATCCTTAGACAGGGCTCCTATGACTTTTTACCACACCAAACTATATCTCAATTGTCCTTTCCTTCTAGTGTAATTGGGCAGCTAGGTTGTAAAATGGATAGGAAACGGGACTTGGATACAGGTAACCTCATTTTCATGAGTTAAAATCTGGCCTCAGACACTTACTAGTTGTATAACCCTGGGTAAGTCATTTCACCCTGTTTACCACAGTTTCCTCATCAGTAAAATAAGATGGAGCAGGAAATGATAAACCACTTCAGTTCTTTTTTTCCTATTCAATAAAATAAGGTTTATTATAATTTCATATGGCATAATTATAATATAATCAGAATTATGTGAAAACAGTGACAAGAAAATAAAGCAAAGATGTGATTTAAATTTAGAGACTTTAGTAATACAGATGGATTATTGATGGCTTAAGTTATTCCAAGTATTATTTTCTTTCAATTCATTCTTTCATTCCCTTAGGCTCAGTGCCTGAGATATAACATGCACTTAATAAATGAATAGTGTCTAGTTGACTTTACTGAACATCAGTAAATGTGTGAGACACCATTCCAAGTGATGTTTGATCATTTCAAAGCAAACATCTTTAACTAATATCAATCTCTTTCTAGGACAAATTCTTTAGACTAGGATCCAATAGCTTTTTTAAGGTTACCATTTTCAATCCACCAGGTACTTTGCAGGGTGGTTTTGGTCTTCAGGGCAGATTAACTACTCAGAGGTTTATGTGGACAGTGATTAGTATTTAGAAAAATTTAAGATGTTTTCCTAGAAGACTCCAAAATAATTCATTGTCCTTTTTTTGTACAGTGCCCTTGTCTCTATTGATAGTACCATTCAACATTATGGGTATATAATTCTACAAAGTAGAATTTACTGAGGCAAATAGCCAACTTGCCTGGGATCCTTTCCCATGTTTCACTGGTACCTCCACTCTCTCTCCTAGTTGTGTTTCATTTTAACTCAGTTCTTTTTTGTAAGTTAATTTATTTGATTAATTTTGATTTTATTTTAATTTTTAATTAAATTAATATAGATCAATTTAAATTAAATTAAAATAAAAATCAATTTAGAATATTTTCCATGGTTACATGATTTATGTTCTTTCTTTCTCATCCTCCCAGCCCTCTCCCATAGCCAAAGAGTCATTGATCAAGACCCATTTCCATATTATTACTATTTGCATTAGGGTGATCATTTAAAGTCAACATCTCTAATCATATCTCCATCGAACCATGTGATCAAGCACTTGTTTTTCCTTTATGTTTCTACTCTCACAGTTCTTTCTCTGAATGTAGATAGGGTTCTCTCTCCAAAGTCCCTCAGAATTGTCCTGCATCATTACATTGCTGTTAGTACTGAAGTCCATTACATTTGATTGTGACACAGTGTATCAGTCTCTGTGTACAATGTTCTCCTGGTTCTAATACATTAGCTCTGCATCAATTCCTGGAGGTCATTCCAGTTCACATGGAATTTACAGTTAATTATTCCAGCTTATTATTCCTTTTAGTACAATAGTATTCCATCACCATCAGATACCACAACTTCTTCAGCCATTCCCCAATTGAAGGACATCACCTCATTTTCCATTTTTTTTTTTTGCTACCTCAAAGAGCGTGGCTATAAATATTTTTGTACACATATTTTTCCCTATTATCTCTTTGGGGTACAAACCCAGCAGTGGTATGACTGGGTCAAAGGGCAGACAGTCTTTTAAAGTCCTTTGGGCATAGTTCCAAATTGCCATCCAGAATGATTGGATCAATTCACAACTCCATCAGCAATGCATTAATGTTCTAATTTTGCCACATCCCCTCCAACATTTATTACTTTCCTTTACTGTCATGTTAGCCAATCTTCTAGGTGTGAGGTGGTGCCTCAGAGTTGTTTTGATTTGCATTTCTCTAATTATAAGAGATTTAAAACACTTTTTAATGTGCTTATTGATAGTTTTGATTTCTTTATCTGAAAAATGCCTATTCATGTCCCTTGCCCATTTATCAGTTGGGGAAATGGCTTGATTTTTTGTACAATTGGTTTAGCTCCTTGTAAATTTGAGTAATTAGACCTTTGTCAGAGGTTTCTATTATAAAGATTTTTTTTTCCCAATTTGTTACTTCCCTTCTAATTTTGGTTGCATTGGTTTTGTTTGTACAAAAATTTTTTAATTTAATGTAATCAAAATTATTCATTTTACACTTTGTAATATTCTCTATCTCTTCTTTGGTCTTAAAATCTTTCCTTTTCCATAGATCAGACAGGAATACTATTCTATGTTCACCTAATTTAATTAGTTTCCTTCTTTATATTTAAGTCATTCACCCATTCTGAATTTATCTTGGTGTAGGGTGTGAGATGTTGATCTAAACCTAATCTCTCCCATACTGTTTTCCAATTTTCCCAGCAGTTTCTGTCAAATAGTGAGGTTTTGTCCCCAAACTGGGATTTTTGGGTTTATCATACACTATCTTGCTGAGGTCATTTACCCCAAGTCTATTCCACTGATCCTCCCTTCTGTCTCTTAGTACCATATTGTTTTGATGACCAGTGCTTTATAGTATAGTTTAAGGTCTTGTATTGCTAGGCCCACATCCTTCACATTTTTTTTCATTAGTTCCCTTGATATTCTTGATCTTTTGTTCTTCCAAATGAACTTTGTTACAGTTTTTTCTAATTCAGTAAAAAAGTTTTTTGGTAGTTTGATAGGTATGGCACTAAATAAATAATTTGAGTAGAATTGTCATTTTTGTTATATTAGCTTATCCTACCCATGAACAATTAATGTTTTTTTATCTAGTTTTAATTGTGTGGAAAATGTTTTGTAGTTGTGCTCATATAGTTTCTGTGTTTGTCTTGGTAAACAGATTCTTAAATATTTTATATTGTCTAGGGTGATTTTAAATGGAATTTCTCTTTCTAACTCTTGCTACTGAGTTGTATTGGAAATATATTGAAATGCTGATGATTTATGTGTGTTTATTTGGTATCCTGCAACTTTGCTAAAGCTGTTGATTATTTCCACTGGCTTTTTAGTTGATTCTCTAGGATTCTTTAAGTAGACCATCATATCATCTGCAAAGAGTGAGAATTTAGTCTCCTCATTGCCTTCTTTAATTCCTTCAATTCCTTTTTCTTCACTAGTTGCTACTGCTAGTGTTTTTAGTACAATGTTAAATAATAGAGGTGATAATTGGCATCTATTCCTGATCTTATTAGGAGGGCTTCTAATTTATCCCCACTAGAGATGATGCTTGCTAATGGTTTTAAATATATATTGTTTATTATTTTAAGGAGAGGCCCCCTATTCCTATACTTTCTAGTGTTTTCAATAGGAATGAGGGTTTTATTTTGTCAAAGGCTTTTTCTGCATCTATTGAGATAATCATTTGATTTCTATTGGTTTGGTTGTTGATATGGTCAATTGTGTGGATAGTTTTCCTAATATTAAACCATTCCTGGCATAAATCCCACCTGATTATAATGAATAACCCTTGTAATAACTTTCTGGAGTCTTTTAGCTAGTATTCTATTTAAGATTTTTGCATTTATGTTCACTAATTAGAACAGTCTGTAGTTTTCTTTTTCTGTTTTTGGTCTGCCTGGCTTTGGAATCAGTACCATATTTGGTTCATAAAAGGAATTTGGTAAAGTTCCTTTGCTTATTTTGTCAAATAGTTTGTATAGTATTGGAATTAGCGGTTCTTTGAATGGTTGATAGAATTCACTTGTGAATCCATCTGGCCATGGGGGTTTTTTCTTAGGGAGTTCCTTCATGGCTTGTTCACTTTCTTTTTCTGAGATGGGATTGTTTAAGTATTCTATTTCCTCCTTTGTTAATCTAGGCAATTTATATTTTTGTAAATATTCATCCATTTCACCTAGATTGCCAAATTTGTTGCCATATAATTGGGCAAAGTAGTTCTTAATAATTACCCTAATTTCCTCTTCATTAGAGTTTAGGTTGCCCCCTTTTCATCTTTGATAACTATTAATTTGGTTTTATTCTTTCCTTTTTTATTAGATTAACAAGTACTTTATCTATTTTATTTGTTTTTTTTTCAAAGTACCACATCCTAGTCTTACTTATTAGTTCAATAGTTCTTTTGGGGGGCAGCTGGGTAGTTCAGTGGAGTGAGAGTCAGGCCTAGAGACAGGAGGTCCTAGGTTCAAACCCGACCTCAGCCACTTCCCAGCTGTGTGACCCTGGGCAAGTCACTTGACCCCCATTGCCCACCCTTACCAATCTTCCACCTATGAGACAATACACCGAAGTACAAGGGTTAAAATAAAAAAAAATAGTTCTTTTGCTTTCAATTTTATTAATTTGTCCTCTGATTTTTATAATTTCCAATTTAGTGTTTATTTGGGGATTTTTAATTTGTTCTCTTTCTAGTTTTTTAAGTTGCATATCCAATTCATTGACCTCTTCCTTCTCTAATTTGTTGAAACATGCACTCAGGGATATAAATTTTCCCCCAAGTACTGCTTTGGTTGCATCTCATAAAATTTGATAAGTTGTTTCCTCATTGTCATTCTCTTCAATGAAATAAGTAATTGTTTCTTTGATTTGTTCTTTGACTAACCAGTTTTGAAGAATTAGATTATTTAGTTTCCAATTAGTTTTAAAACTACATTTCTACAGGATCTTATTGATTATGATTTTTATTGCATTGTGGTCTGAAAAAATTTATTTCTGCTTTCCTACATATGCTTGCAATATTTTTATGACCTAGTACATGGTCAGTCTTTGTATATGTGCCATGTGCTATTGAAAAGAAGATATATTCCTTTTTATCCTTATTTATTTTTCTACAAATATCTATTAGCTCTAATTTTTCTAATATTTCATTCACTTCCCTCACTTATTTCTTTTTTTTTTTTTTTGGTTCAATTTAGTTCTGATAGAGGAAGGTTAAGGTCCCCCACGAGTATGGTTTTACTATCTATTTCATCCTTAAGCTCCTTTAGTTTCTCCTTTAGAAATCTGACTGCTGTACCATTTGGTGCATATATGTTGAGTACTGATATTTCTTCATTATTTATACTACCTTTCATCAACATATAATTACCTTCCTTATCTCTTTTATTGAGATCTATTTTTGCTTTAGCTTTGTTTGAGGTCATAATTGCTACTCCTGCCTTCTTTGTCTCAGTTGCAGCCCATTAAATTCTAATCTACCCTCTTACTTTTATCCTGTGTATATCTACCTGCCTCAAGTGTGTTTCTTGTAGACAACATATGGTAGGATTCTGGTTTTTAATCTATTCTGCTATTCACTTTCTTTTTTTTTTTTTTGTTTTGTTTTGTTTTTTTTAATTTTAAACCCTTAACTTCTGTGTATTGACTTATAGGTGGAAGAGTGGTAAGGGTGGGCAATGGGGGTCAAGTGACTTGCCCAGGGTCACACAGCTGGGAAGTGTCTGAGGCCGGATTTGAACCTAGGACCTCCCATCTCTAGGCCTGGCTCTCAATCCACTGAGCTACCCAGCTGCCCCTCACTTTCTTTTTATTGGTGAGTTCATCCTATTCTCATTCACAGTTATGATTACTGTCTGTGTATTCTTCTCCATTTTGATTTCCTCCTTAGGTTCTGCCTTTTCTCTTATCCTTCTTGCCCTCATGTCCAATCTTTTCATTTCTACTCATTTTTCCCCCTTTCCCCTCCCTAATGTTATTCTCCTTCTTAGCACCTCCCCTCCTATTGATTTGCTTCTTACTATAGTGCCTTTTAAACTAAACCTCACCTTCTCACTCCCTTGTATTGCTTCTCTCCCCACCAGTCAGTTTATTATCCTTCTACTTCTTTATAGGGCACAATATAATTCTCTGCCCCAAAGGATCTGATTATTCTTCCCTTCTTTAGTCAATTTCAATGCCTATAAGAATTAAGTATTACCTGTCTCCAACCTCTTTCACCCTTCTGTTGTATTGGTCTTATTCCCCCCTCCCTCCATGGGCTTCTTTATGAAATATAAATTTGCCTCATTTTGTCTCTTCTCCCATTTCTCTTAATATTATCCTCTTTTTTTACCCCTAGTTTTATATATATTTATACATATATGTATAAACATATATATATATA
>NW_025386794.1:0-3278 GCF_016433145.1 Gracilinanus agilis
TATATATATATATATATATGTATGTATGTATAACTATTTTAACCCAAGAAGATTTGAGGGTGTTCAAAATTGGTTTGGGATTTTCCTGGGCAGTCTGGCGCTGGAACAGGAAGAGCTTGACTTGGCAGTCCAAGTATCATTTTCCTTAAACCCTAAAGCAAACCCAATTAAATAAGGCTGGGACAATGGCTCTGAGGTGGTTTACAAAAGCAAAGGCATTCCACTCTCCAAGTTCTGGTTGGAGGGAATCCACATGTTAAACAGTATACTCCTCTGTTAAACAAATGTTCCTTTTTATTGATGGTGGGTCAACCAAAGCCTAGGTAGGCTTAGCCACAGACACAAATAAGAGGGTATTAAGGAATAGAGACCAAGACTGATTACTCCAAATGCCTATAGATATGATGAGAGAACTCCATAGTATAACTAATATAAGTAGGAGGAATAAAATGCAAAGGATTCGAGCCCTTATAAGGCTCTCCTGTTGAGAACCAGCAAAACAGAGATTCAGAAATAATCAATCAATAAACATTTATTAAGCACCTACTCTGTACCAAGCACTGTGCTAAGCAACAGGGATGCAAAAAAAGACAAAAGATAGTGTCACTCTCAGGGAGCTCTTTCCCAGCACCTAAACATGGTGCTTAACTCATCATTATTGGCATTTTCAGTGTTTTCTGAGATCATAGCACTCCAAGACTGTCCATGAGGTTTTCTTTGAAAAGATACTGGAGCAGTTTGCCATATCCTTTCCAGTGAATTAAAGCAACATATTCATGATCACATAACTAAGAAATGTCTGAGACCAGATTTGAACTTGAGTCTTTCTGATTTCTTTGCTCTTTACTCATAGGAGGCACTTAATAATGTCAAATGAATAAATGAACAACACACTGTTAAAAATGTAAAAATAGGGGCAGCTATGAACCACCGGTTCAGTGAATACAGAGCCAGACCTGGAGATTGGACCCCAGACACTTCCTAGTTATATGACCTTGGACAAGTCATTTAACCCCAATTGCCTAGCCCTTACCACTCTTTTGCCTTGGAAATGATATTCAGTATCAATTCAAAGGCAGAAGGTAAGAGTTTTTTAAAAATGCAAAAAGAAAAAGAAAACAACAAAAGGGGAAAAAATTTTAGAGGATATCTGACAAAGTCCTCATTTCTCAAATTTATAGAGAACTGAGACAAATTTTTAAGAATACAAAACTTTCCCAACTGACAAATAATCAAAGGCTATGAACAGGCAATTCTCAAATAAAGAAATTAATCTTTTGTCATATGAAAAATGCTACAAATCACTACTAATTAGAGAAATGCAAATTTTAAAAACTCTGGAGTAGCATCTCATATCTGTCAGAGTGACCAATGTGCAGAACCCCCAGAGCTGGGAGGGGGAAAGGGGAGAGGGGAGAGAGAGAACATGAATCACATAACCATGGAAAAACATTCTAAAACAAATGAATGAATGAATGAATAAAATACAATAAAAGGGAAAAATAAAGATTGGCCAGTGTGTCAGTAAAGGAAATGATAACTGTTGGATGTTATGTGGGAAAGTTGGGGCACTAACACACTTTTTTTTTCCCATGCAAGCTATCCTTTATTTTTTTTAAACATTTATTAATATTCATTTTTAACATGGTTACATGATTCATGCTCCTACTTTCCCCTTCACCCCCTGCACTCCCCCAACCCATGGCCAATGCACATTTCCACTAGTTTTGTCATGTGTCCTTGATCAAGACCTATTTCCAAATTGTTGGTAGTTGCATTGGTGTGGTAGTTTCGAGTCCACACCCTCAATCATGTCCACCCCGACCCATGCGTTCAAGCAGTTGTTTTTCTTATATGTTTCCTCTCCTGCAGTACTTCCTCTGAATGTGGGCAGCATCTTTACCATAAATCCCTCAGAGCTGTCTTGTGTCATTGCATTGCTGCTGGTACAGAAGTCCATTACATTAGATTTTACCATAGTATATCAGTCTCTGTGTACCGTGTTCTTCTGGTTCTGCTCCTTTCACTCTGCATCAGTTCCTGGAGGTCTCTCCAGTTCGCCTGGAACTCCTCCAGTTTATTATTCCTTTTAGCACAATAGTATTCCATCACCAGCAGATACCACAGTTTGTTCAGCCATTCCCCAATTGAAGGACATACCCTCCTTTTCCAGTTTGTTGCCACCACAAAAAGCGCAGCTATAAATATTTTCGTACAAGTCTGTTTATCTATGATCTCTTTGGGGTACAAACCCAACAATGGCATGGCTGGATCAAAGGGCAGGCATTCTTTTATAGCCCTTTGAGCATGATTCCAAATTGCCAGCCAGAATGGCTGGATCAGTTCACAACTCCACCAGCAATGCATTAATGCCCCAATTTTGCAACATCCCCTCCAACATTCATTACTCTCCCCTTCTTTCATTTTAGCCAATCTGCTAGGTGTGAGATAATACCTCAGAGTTGTTCTGATTTGCATTTCTCTAATTATTAGAGATTTGGAACACTTTCTCATGTGCTTATTGACACTTTTGATTACTTTACCTGAAAATTGCCTATTCATGTCTCTTGCCCATTTATCAATTGGGGAATGGCTTGATTTTTTATACAATTGATTTAACTCTTTGTATATTTGAGTAATTAGACCCCTGTCAGAGTTTTTCGTTATAAAGATTTTTTCCCAATTTGTTGTTTCCCTTCTGATTTTGACTACATTGTTTTTGTTTGTACAAAAGCTTTTTAGTTTAATAGAATCAAAACCATTTAATTTACATTTTGTAATTTTCTCTAACTCTTGCTTGTTTTTAAAGTCTTTCCTTTCCCAGAGATCTGACAAGTATACTATTCTGTGTTCACTTAACTTATTTATAGTTTCCCTCTTTATATTCAAGTCGTTCACCCATTCTGAATTTATCTTGGTGTAGGGTGTGAGATATTGATCTAAACCTAATCTCTCCCATATTGTTTTCCAAATTTCCCAGCAGTTTTTGCCAAATAGTGGATTCATGTCCCAAAAGTTGGGCTCTTTGGGTTTATCATACACTGTCTTGCTGATGTCATTTACTCAAAGTCTATTCCATTGATCCTCCCTTCTGTCTCTTAGCCAGTACCATATTGTTTTGATGACTGCTGCTTTATAGTATAGTTTAATATCTGGTACTGCTAGGCCCCCTTCCTTCACATTTTTTTTCATTATTTCCCTTGAAATTCTTGATCTTTTGTTATTCCAAATGAAATTTGTTACAGTTTTTTTCTAATTCAGTAAAGAAGTTTTTTGGT
>NW_025386795.1:0-3852 GCF_016433145.1 Gracilinanus agilis
ATGTGTATAAGAGACAGTCTCTCTCTCTCTCTCTCTCTCTCTCTCTCTCTCTCTCTCTCTCTCTCTCTCTCGCTTTCTTTACTCACCTACTTTACTCACACAATAATTACTCTGACCTATCACAAAGCTACCATAGGAGAATCTCAATGCCATGCCAAATAATTGAACTAAATATTGTGATTTTTAAAAGGGGGCAGGGAGGAAGTAGAGATTAACAATTGTGTCTAGCTGCCTGAAGAGTGTCTTACCCACTAGTTGTCCATCTCCTCCCTGGGTTCTTAGCTTTTACACCTTGGCATCCACAAAACATAAAATGACCTGGAGAAAGATCTTCTAGAGCAGTGGTTCCCAAACATTTTTGGCCTACCGCCCCCTTTCCAGAAAAAATATTACTTAGTGCCCCTGGAAATTATGGAACTATTTATTGAACTCAGAATAGAATGTAAAAGAAAAAAAGTATGGCCAACACCACCCCCTGGATCGCTGCAGCACCCACCAGGGGGCGGTGGCGCCCACTTTGGGAATCACTGTTCTAGGGTATTGGTCACATTATTTATGAAGGATTAATAACATACATATATAATGTTTGCAATTACAAATATTTTATCTTCACAACAACTCAGGGAAGTTAACACTTTTATTATCCCTATTTTGTAGATGAGGAAACTGAGGTAGGCAGAGGTTAAGTGACTTATCTAATAAGTATCTGAGACCAGATGTGAATTTAGATCTTCTTGACTCCAGATTCAATGCTCTCTAACCACTGTTCCACCTAACTAAACAAGAAATACCCCAAATTAGAAGAAATGGACTGGTTGCAATTTGTACTAGACTGCATTAGAAATAAATGAGATAAAAAATGTTGAATTAAGTACAGACTATTGCCTGGCATATTGCTATTGTCCTCTCTCCAATCCATACTGCATACTACTATCATATTCATCTTCCTAAAGCAAAACTTCCTGGTTAGCAACCTTATATGAGTCCCAACTGCAGCGAAAATAGGTTGGCCTTGGAGGCCCTCTTCAATGTCATTCAGACTCTTAAAACCACTACCTACAGGGGCAGCTAGGTGGCTCAGGGGAGAAAGAGAGCCAGGCATAAAGACTGGAGATCTTGGATTCATCTGGTCTCAGAGACTTCCTGGCTATGTGACCCTGAGCAAGTTATTTAATCCCCATTGCCTAGCCCTTGCCATTTTTCTGCCTTGGCACCAATACACAATACTCTACTTTTTTTAAACCACTGGATTTCTACTTATCCCTCAAGGTCCAAATTAAAGGAAATTTTCTTCATAAATACTTCTCTGATAATCCCAACTTAAAGTGAACCATCCCTCCTCTGCACTGATACAGGAAAAAAAAAAAACTGGCACAGTGGATAAATAGAGCACTGAACCTGAAGACTGGAGGTCAAATTTAGCCTTACTAGGGCATGTTACTTAATTGCTGCCTATCTCAGTTTTCCCAGCTGCAAAATGGGGATAATCATAACACTCATCTCCCAGGATTGTTGTAAGGATCAAATGAGATAATATGTGTAAATCACATGGCAAACCTTAAAGCTCTATATAAATGCTAGCCATGATTATTTTATAGCACTTGTTTTATACTCATATGGTATGTATTATACAATGCCTTATATTGCAAAGAATACTTTACAGACCTTAAGGGAAGAGGTTGCATATTGCACAATTTTGTTTCCTGCATAGCCTCTACCAAAAACTACTTTGGATACACTGAACTCTTGTTTTTTGTTTTCTAGACCCTTACTTAGCACTTAAATACTTGCTTGGTATCCATTTTAAGAAAGAAGAGCAGCAAATTCATGGTGCCACTTAGCCGTTCCACAATATGAGTTTAACAAATATTTGTAAAATAAATGAATAACCAACAAGCAGGGAGCACTACTGTGGGTGCAATACCACTTTATTCACCCCTGTTTTAGAGATAAAATACCTGTAAAAGGGGCAAGGGGAATGATCACAGTATGAAACATGGGGGCAGAAACCCCCCCCCCCCGAGAGATACACAATCTATTGTAGAGGAAAGGGAGAAAATCCCTAAATGATTAGAGGTAATGTACCTAGGAGCTGAAGTTTGAATGCTTATATGAAGAATAAAGTTTAATTATTCTGTTTTTTAATTAAGTACTATTTGCCTGATGTTTATGGCTTCTGGCACTGAATATGTTTTGAACTATTAAAAAAAATTACAACAGGATTAAATGAGCATCATTTTATAGCTTAATGATATATATTTTTAAAAAGATGTATGCAAGGCATCTTGCTAGCTGAGCTTTTAATGGCTTATTTAGGCTCACGGCTTTTCAACTGCTCTGAAGAAGCTTCTGCCTACACTGACAGGCTAGCCCACATTTCAGGTTTAGGGTCATTTTATTAAACATGGATTGCATCTCTTCCTAAAATGAAATCCTGGTCCTGGTGCCACCATCCAGCTTAATATGAAGTGGTATTAACCTCTCCAAGATGATACTTTTCTTTTACTTGGTGACTAAAGAAGAAAAGTTTAGAGTAATACCGGAGTGTGCAGCATTCTCCTGAATCTAATTTTTTGCAGAGACCTTTATTTTATTTATTTAAAAAAAAAAACAAAAAAACCAAAACCTTACCTCCATCTTAAAACCAATATTGTGTTTTGGCTCCAAGGCAGAGAGCAGTAAGGGATAGGGAAATGGAGTTAAGTGACTCGCCCAGGGTCACATAGCTAGGATGTATCTGAGGCCAGATCTGGACCTTGCAGAGTCCTTTCCAGGAAAATCCAGATAATAAAAACTAATATTTATATAGCACTAGTATGTGCTAGGTACTGTTCTAAGTGCTTCACAATTATTATCTCATTGGGTCCACAATGAGATAATAAGACTACAACCCTGAAAGGCAGGTGCTATCATTATTTTCATTTTACATATGAGGAAACTGAGGCAAACAAAAGTTAAGTGATTTGTGCTGAGTCATACACCTAGTAAGTATCTGAGGTCACATTTGAACTCAAGTCTTCCTGACTCCAGGCCAGGTGCTCTGTCCACTGTGCCACTGAGCTGTCTGAAGATCTGTGTTAAAAGGTTGTAATGGGGAACTGTCCTAGAGGAATGGTAGATGTTACAATCCACTTAAGAACTCCCCAGGGCCAGTGAAGCACAAAAACCCTGGGCTTATGGAAATAAAGTTTGTTTTAAAAAGGGAATAAAGGGAAAAAGTGCTAGGTAGGACCCTAGTGCTCTTCAAACTAACTCCACCCAACTTCTAAGTCTTCTGAGTAAGGAGAGGTTCACTATTCAGCCAGGTTGGTTTGCAAGCCTATCTCACCCCAAGAAACATCCCCCTTCCTCCCAATCCTGCCCTACTCCAAGTTTTTCTTCCTGCCTGCCTTCTTTTTTTTGGCAAGTACAATTATCCCTTCCACATAGCGACTTATCTCATTACAGTTTCAATATATCATAGGTCAGCTTATGACCTATGGGAATTAAATGGGAATTTTGGAGGAGTTTTGTGGAAGCCACAGATGGCATGTGAAGGCCAGTAAAAATTCAGAGAAAGAGTTTAGAAATTCAGAAATGCCTACCTAACCCAAAATTTACAATAAGGTGCTGTAAACACCTCATAAAAGAAAAGAAAAAGAAAAAATTCAGACTTCTCTGGCACCAAGGGAGGGCCAAAAATTTTTATGCAGATTTTCTAGATTGAGGGGGCACTGCAAGCCTAACCCCTGCAATGTATAAGGGATAACTATTTCATCCCCAAAGTCAGTGTTATATAGTAAAGAGGATATACCTCAGTGTCTGGACAATGTAGGTTCGAGTACTAGCTTTGATAGAAGATCTGTGTTGGGG
>NW_025386796.1:0-6632 GCF_016433145.1 Gracilinanus agilis
TTGTTGTTCTTTCTTCTTCTTCTTCTTCTTCTTCTTCTTCTTCTTCTTCTTCTTCTTCTTCTTCTTCTTCTTCTTCTTCTTCTTCTTCTTCTTCTTCTTCTTCTTCTTCTTCTTCTTCTTCTTCTTCTTCTTCTTCTTCTTCTTCTGATATAATTCTCTTTCTTCAAGGCTTACCATGAGGTTCTTAGGCATCTCCTCTCTAATTTTCTTAGAGCACTTGAATTTTTTTCCTTCATAACATGCTACTATATATCATATTTATTCTTTTTCATGTCTCACCATTATCCTTCCTGTTAGACTATAGGAGAGGCCAAATCATTCATTGTTCATCATTATATTCCAGCAGCTAGCCCAGTAACACTCTACATAGTAAGTACTTTTTCATATTGTTCAGTCATGTCTAACTTTTCATGACTCAGTGGACCATAACACACCAATACTGCCCATGAATTTTCTTGAGAAAAGGTACTGGAGTAGTTTGTCATTTCCTCCTCCAATGGACTAAGGCAAACAGAACTAAAGAGACTTTTCCAGAGTCACACAGCCAGTAAATGTCTGTGGCTGGATTTGAAATCAGGTCTTTCTTGACTCGGTGCTTAGCACTCTGCACACTGCACCATTAAGTACTTACTAAGTAAGTACTTTGTCAGTGTCTATTGAATATATACCAATACCGAGGTTTCTTTTCTTTTTGTGTATGCAATCTACATGGCCATATTATCATCAATAATACCACATTGTAGAGATAATATGTTGTGGTGGAGAGCACCATGAAGACCTGTTATCTACCTGAAGATACTGCTTATGTGATCCTGAACCTCAGTTTTCTCATCTATAAAACTGAGGAAACTGGATTCACTAGTTTCTAATATCTCTTATAGCTCTAAATCTATGATTACATGTTTTCTTTTCACATGTGTCCTTTCCTGATTTTATATACATTTTAAAGAAAAATTATTTGATATCACTATTGCAAAGGAGTTTCAATTCAATTAAATATTTAGTAAGTATTTATCATGTGCAATGAACTTTACTAGACATTGGAGAAGATTAAAAAGTAGAGATAAGGTGAAGTCCCTGCCCTGGGGAGGTTGGTGAGGGTAGGGCTATAGTTTATAATGCTCTATAGTTATATACATTAGAAAGTTCTTTATAGATCCTCAAAAGGATATCATGAGGTAGTTGGTACAATTGTTATTATAATAATTTAGAAGGGGAAGAGAACAAGCATTAAATGGGTACTGTGTGCCAGACTCTATTCTAAGCATTGTGAAAATATCCTGATAACAAACCACTGGAGTAGGTGTTATTATAACCTCATTTACAATTGAGGAAACTAAGGCAAACTTTAAGTGACTTTCCCAGGATCATACAAATAATAAGTATTTGAGGCCAGATTTGAATTCAGATCTTCCTGACTCCAGGCTCAGTGTGCTATCTATCCACTGAGCTACCTCCATGTGGATCTAGGAGATAAAATTATTTGCTCGAGATCAAAATTATTTGTCCAAGGTCACATAGCTAGTAAGGGGAAGAGCCATGATTCTAACCCAGATCACTGATGACAAATTGAGTACTCTTCTCATTGTACCATGGCTTCCATATAATGCCTGAATAACTTCTATACTCCTCCCAGAAAGTGTCATTCTATTAGTATATAATGGTCATTATTTCAGATTCATTAGTGTAGAGAATAGTCTTCTCAACTACCTTATACATGAATAAATGTAGACTTAAGCATTTTAGTAATGAAGTGACCATGCCTTTGTCCCAGATGAAGGCTACATAAAAAGGCCATTAGACTATATTTCAATCTACTTTTTAAAATTTATGCCCATGCATTTTGAAATGATCCCCCATAAAATAACTTGGGGTTAAAGTTTAATTGAAATAGTTGGCCGACACTTCTGAATTTCCATTCACTACTCATATGACAAATTCAAGCTATCTGGTTGCTTTTTCCCTTTATGAATGAAGATTATTATTAAAATATAGGTCCTGACATGTAGTAGGTTGCTCAAATATTTACTCAAAAAATGAAGGCTTGCAGCTTAAAGGAATGTTTAAATAATAAACATATAAGTATGCTTTTAAGCATATTCAGTGTTGTAAGAAATCTTCATATTTTCATCATTAAATTAAATAAGTGTACATGAACAATTAATGTTAATCATAATTTTTACATGTTATCACAATGAAAACTTGAGTATCATTTCCCTCATATTTTTTAACTGTGGCTTGATTTGTTTCACATGTATCCCACATGTTATTGGAGTATTTCTAATGTCTATATACATATGTCTAAACATATATTCTTATACATATATGTATGTTACACACACACACACATATATAGGGTGCTTCAAAAGTATTTGCAGCACTTAGCACTGTGCCTAGCATATACTTTGTGTTAACAAATCTTTATCAATTATTAATTTTCATGTTTTGAATTTTAATAGCTTAAAATTAGCCTGAGACTTTTGAAACACCTGACTATACCTATATGTGCATATACATGTTTATATATACTTTATAACATGTGTGTATATATGCTTACAAAGATATACATTTATACCTATATCTATAGGCATACTTGGCATGCTAATCAAATTAGCAGGAATGAGGATTAGCTAAGACAATGGAATACGAAGTCAAAAATCCAAAAAAGATTCTGACAAGTATTTACCTGAATCTATTTAGATGAAAGTCAGTAGGAATATAAATTGTCCTATACATGAATACAAAAAAGTTCATTTCACGAGTGCAAGATGAGGAATATAGCTAAATATGCACTTTCCTGAAAAAGACCTGGAGTTATTAATGGGCTCTGAGCTCAAAATGAGTCAGCAGCTTGGCTGTGACAACCGCTTTAGATTGCTTTGAGAAGCATGGTTTCCAGGGCTAGAAAAGGGACCACCCTGCTAGTCTCTGCCCTCATCGAACCTCATCTGGAGTTTCTGAGTTCAATCTTGGGTGTCATAGTTTAAGAAGGATATTGATAAACTGGGAGAGTACATAAAAGAAAGAAACCAGGATGGCAAAAGAGACTTGAGCCCATGTCATATGAAGGAAGGGACTAAGCATATTTATAAAGACCAGAGAAGGGAAAACACAGGGAGAATATGGTAGCTGCCTTCAAGTGTTTGAATAGTTGTTACTGTGAAAGAGGGACACAACTTGGTTTTTTGAAGAGCAGAATCAAGAAGTAGAAATTGCCAGGAGGTGAATTGAGGCTTGGTTTCAGAATAAACTTCCTAACAATAAGAGGTGTTCAAATGGGGATGAGGATAGAGCCAAGATGGTGGAGTATAGGCAGCAACCCAGCTGACCTCTCCCAATATTCCTCTCCAAAGAACTTTAAAATAACATCTCAAATCAAATTTTGGAGAAGTCAAGCCAAGAAAAGAGAGTGATATATTTTTTCCAGCCTAAGATAATTTAAGAGGTCAGCAAGTAAGGTCTTTGACACCAAGGTACAGGCTGGTCCAGAGCACAGTCAGTGGCAGCACCAGCTACAGATCTTAGAGGGATGCATGATAGCAGCAGCTGTTTTGAGAGCTCTTGGTCAAGAAATAGCAAGGGAGTTGGGCAATCAATAAGAAAGAAATCACAGGGGACCCTTTGCTGGCCCTGGGTGCAGCTGGCACTAGTTGGTAACTCTATTGCCCATAGACAGTTCTGGATTGCATTTCCAGAGAAAAGAAGAACACTTTTGGATAGTCACAAGAGAGCAGGGACCCTGGTCAGAGTTCCAAGGCAGAGAAGAGAGCCAGCGCTAAAAGAAAGAAAAGAAAATATACTTTTAAAAAGTTGGTCTAATGGTAAAAGAGGCCCAAAAATTCAATGAAGAAAAGAATGGTATTAAAAGTAGAATTGCCCAAATGGGAAAAGAAGTACAAAAGCCCACTGAAGAAAATAATTTCTTTTTTTGTAAAGCCTTAACTTCTGTATATTGGCTTATAGGTGGAAGAGTGGTAAGGGTGGGCAATGGAGGTCAAGTGACTTGCTCAGGGTCACACAGCTGGGAAGTGTCTGAGGCCAGATTTGAACCTAGGACCTCCCGTCTCTAGGCCTGACTCTCAATCCACTGAGCTACCCAGCTGCCCCCAAAGAAAATAATTTCTAAAAATTTAGAATTGAGCAGGTGGAAGGTAATGACGTCATGAAACATCAGGAAACAATAAAACACAGTCAAAAGAATGACTAAATAGAAGAAAATGTAAATGTCTTATTGGAAAAACAACTGACCTGGAATAAGGAGTGGAATTTGAAAATTATTAGATTTTCTAAAAGAGATGTTGAAAAAAAAGAGCTTAGATGTCACATTTCATGAAATTATACAGGAAAACTGTCCCTGGATCTTATATACAGAAAGTAAAATAGAAATTGAAAGAATCTACCAATCATCTCCTGAAAGATATCACAAATCAAAAGTGATGGGGTTACAAAGAAGGGAAACAATTCTCTCCTCCTTGGAAAGGCTGGATGGTTGACAATGAAATAGCAGGGATTCTTTTCATGTATGAGTAGGTCTAGAAAGCCAGTGAGCTTCTTTCCAGTTCTCGAGTTCTTTGCAATTCTATGATCCTATATGTATAATAATCAGCTTGGATTAAACCATGTCAGAAATCGTGTTGAAATGCTTTGAATGAAAAACATTCATTCATACACTGAACATAAAGATCATGTACAAAGCACTGAACAGAGAATCAGAAGAAATGTGATCTAGCCCTGGCTCTGCAACTAATTCACTAAGTGAAAATGGGCAAGTCACTTAACCACACCAGAATACCATCTTTACACCAATAAAATGAGAGGATTAGATGACGGTCTCCTACATCTGAAATATCTTTTATTCTATATGTGGTTTAGTAAAACCAAAGTAATGAAAAGAAATCAGGGGAATTTCTAGCACCAAGTATATCATGGGATCAGAGTTAGAATAACAAGTTAGAATGTCAATTTACAGTTCAGAGAACTGAGGTTCAAAAAGCTGACATTACTTTCCCAGACAAAATCTGAATCCATGACCTCTGACTTTAAATCCACTGTTCTTTCCTTTTGTCCTATGTAGTCCCTGCTATTCATTATTATTATTATGCTACCTTATAATTTCAAAAACTTGTGATCTCACCAGTGTGGGTTTTCCTTCCATCAAGATCACAAATTTCTATAACTTTGAGTTACTATGGTGGGAAAAGCTATGTGGCTCAGTGGATGGAGAAGTAGGCCTGGAGACAAGAGGTCCAGAGTTAAAATCTGACCTCAGACACATTCTAGCTATGTGACCCTGGGCAAGTCACTTAACCCCAATTGCCTAGTCCTTACCACTCCTGCCTTAGAAATGATACTTAGTATTGATTCTAAGAAAGAAGGAAGAGTCTTAAAAATAAGAGTTACTATGTCCAAGAAATTCATTATTTTTATGTCTTTCAAGCTAACTGGACTGGTCCTAAGACTAAAGACCTGCACAAAACCTATACTCATATCCTCTCCAATTTGTTAGTGCTTTGCCAAAATTTATAGTCTGTGGATATAGCTTCTGAGAATCCTTGGTTAACTTCCTTCCAGGATGGAGGATCAGAATAAGATTATGGGGGAGGTATATTTAACTTATCCCTCCTCCTGAGAAAGAAGCCAAATTTGTTAAATAAAAATGGTATCCTCTATTTACACAAGTAAGGAAAAAAAATGTAAGAGTGGGAGGAAAAGGAAAAGAGAAAACTACATTTGTGACTCTCTAGTCTCACCTTGGAATGTAAGCCCCTGAAATTAGCATTGTCCTGGTCCTACCCTTAGCAATACTATCCTCCAGCTATCTCCTTCTACTTCTCCATTTCAATAGATTAAAACACAAGCAGGTGTCATCTGAGGTTCCTACTGTGCAGATTGCCATGAAGAGGAAAAAACAAACAAACAAATTAATGCAAACACTGAGAAGGAAAACTTTTCATATTTGTTTTGACATAATTATTAATTTATTTAACTTCAGACTGTTTAGTTCCCCCCCCCCAAAAAAGATCTCAGCAAGACATCAGTCAGTTGGCTAATAAGATTAAATTCAATAGAAGTAAATAGAGATTTACTTTTCAAAAAATCAACATATTGTGGAAGGCATGACTAGACAAAAGCCCACATGTGGGAGGGGAAATCTAAGGCTTTTATATTCAGTATCAGTCAACAGGCTGACATAGTAGCCAAAGAAAGCTAAAGCAATTTCAGACTGGATTTCAAAAAGGCATAGTGCCCAGAATGTGGGAGATGAGATGATGGTCCCACTGTGCACTGACCTAGACAAGCAACAACTAGAGTGTTGTTTTAAGTTCTTGATGCCACATTTTAAGAAATAAATTAATAAATGTCAGTGTGTTCAGACAAGGGTGACCAAGATGATCAGAATGCCCAAGACTATGTCATTCAAGGATGTAGGTGAAAGTACTGAAGATATTAGGTGGGAAATGGCTTCCCTCTCCCTAAATATGTCAAATTTTGCCATCTGAAACAAGGGTTAGACTGCAGAAGAATGAAGAGCAATGGAGAGAAGTTGGGGAGAGGTATAGTTGGGTACATTGTAAAAAAAAAATTCCTAACCACAGATAGACTGTAGATTGCCTTTATGGGGACTAGGTGTT
>NW_025386797.1:0-2866 GCF_016433145.1 Gracilinanus agilis
GCAATGGGGGTCAAGTGACTTGCCCAGGGTCACACAGCTGGGAAGTGTCTGAGGCCGGGTTTGAACCTAGGACCTCCTGTCTCTAGGCCTGGTTCTCACTCCACTGAGCTACCCAGCTGCCCCCGTCCCTTACAATTTAAAGCCCTTTTATTGGTGTTCTAGGGTTTGTTTTTATTTGAATGAAGGGAAACCATGCATTTGATAGTATATCTAATGGACTGCGTATTGAATAGAAATTCTGTCCCCAAAATTGGTTTCTTCCATTTCATTCACTGCATAAGTCAGGTAGATCATTTATTCCATGTATTTGTACATAAAATAGAGTGAATTAAAAAAAAAAACCTCTCAGTTTCTGCCTAATAGGTAGGCAATTAGGGTTAAGGGACTTGTCCAGAGTCACACAGTTAGGAAGTGTTGAGGTCACATTTGAACCCAGGACTTCCCAACCAGGCTTGGTGTTCTATCCACTGTGTTACCTGACTCCCCCAAAGGCATGCATTTTAAAAAATCTCCTTGCAACAAAAGCTATTTGTTGAAGTTTCCCCTTTTTTAGACCCTCAGTTGGACTTTCAGGCTACAATATACAATAGCAGCTATCAGACTATCTGGAAATGATTATAGGATTATAGGTTTAGACCCTAAAGGGACTTTAGTGATCCTTGAACCCAACTCTTTGCCCATTTCATAGATGAAGAACCTGAGGCACCAAAGAGAAAGTAGTTTGCGGAAGGTGACAATGGTAAGTAGAGGTAGAGACAGGATTAGAACCTTTGGCCTCCTCTGAAGGACTAAACCACTATCAGCAAAGCAAGTCTCCAAGATAACCACAAAGGATTTATGAAAAAAGTGCTATAGATAGCCAAAGAAAGAACTATTGGAATCTGAGTGCAGATCAAAGCATGCCATTTTCCACTGCATATCCTTCATGAAATTCCTATTGAATGTGTGATATGTGTCTTCTATCATGACATGAGCAATATGGAAATAGGTATTCCATGAAAATATGAGTATAACCTTTGTCAGACTATTCACGGTCTCTAAAAGAGAAAAGGGGACGGAGAAAATCTGATTTTTAAAAGGTCAAAAAACAATTGTCAAAAAGTATTTCTACATGTAACTGAAAAAAAAAATAAAAACATTAAAATCAAACAAATAAAAATCAAAGAACTCTGGGCCTCTGCCTCTAAATTCAAGGCCAAGGAAAGAGGATAAATGTTGACTGTAGGAAATCTCTGAGTCAGAGGGACTTTTATTTTTCAGTGTACTACACTGATAGAGTGTCCTTTTTAGTTTGTTTTTCTCAGATAAAAACAATCATACTTCTGGAGAATAAAAACAAACCAACTAACTATCCCTTTGGATCAGATTTATCTGGTCATAGAACATTAGAATTAAAAGGGACTTTAGATCATTCTAGTCTAACTTCCTCATTTTACAGAGGAAGCAACTGAGGCCCATGGTAGTTTAGTGACCAGGGAACAAAACTGGTTTTAGCAGTCTCACAGAATTAGAACCTAGGACTCCAGTTTTATATTTCTTTGCTGCTTACATTGCCTCTTCCTTCAGTTCTCTCACATTGTGATTCTTAATGTTATGGAGTTGTGAAAATAAGCCATCCAAAAGGTAGTCAAACACCTCTTTCCTTTTCCAAAGAACTGTAGAGCATGTATTTATTTTGGGGCTAAGTAGCAAATTAGATTGAGTTTTGTTTTGAGAATTTTATAATTTACAATTTTTAGAATTTTACAATGTAAAATTTACAATTCCTGGTAATTGGCCATAGCATGGAATGTGCAACTAACTTGGATAGAAACTGTTGCTAACTGAGAAAATGATGCCCTTCCTCTATGCCTTCCCCACTCCTTCCAAACTTCAGAAAATGAGGATGGTACTATCATAAGTGAACAAGAAATATACAGTTTGTATACTCTTCCTATGATGGTTATACCACCAGGTCTACGGCCAGAAAGACTTGAATTTAAGTCCCGCCTTAGACCCTTATGAGTGGCATGTCCCTGCAAAGTCATGTTATCACTTTCAGCCTCAGTTTCTTCATCTGTATAATAGGGACAAGACTACCTTTGGTACTTCACAGAACTATTGTGAAATCAAATGAGTTGAGGTATATTTGTAAACTTTGTAAACTTTAAAGAAATGTACAACTGGTTATTATTGTTTGTATTACTTTTGTCTCAAGTGGACCCAATTGGCATGTAGCACTATAATATCACTGTTGTATCTTTTTTTTCTTTTTCATTTCCTTTTTATTGTCATGAAAAACACACTTCCATATTGGTCATTGTTGTAAGAGCAAACTCATGCATAACCAAAACCCAAAATAAAACCAGAAGTCACTGACATGAAAGATGACTCCAACAGTTCTTTCTGTGGAGGTGGATAACCTTCCCCATCCCAAGTCTTTCAGGATCATCCCAGACAATCTCATTGCTGAAAGTGGCCAAGTTTTCAGAGTTGATCATCATCCAGTATTTCTATTACGGTGCACAATTTTCTCCCAGTTCTGCTTATTTCACTCTGCATCAGTTCCTGCAGATCTTTCCAACTTTTTTCTGAAATCATCTTGCTTATCATTTCTTATAGCCCAATACTATTTCTTCACTAACATGTAGCACAATTTGTTTAGTCATTTCCCCAATGGATGGACATCCCTTCAGTTTCCAATTCTTTGCCAACCCCAAAAAGAGTTGTTATAAATATTTTTGTACAAATAGGTCCTTTCCCCTTTTTTTAATTATTTCTTTGAGATACAGACCTAGTAATCACTGTTGTATCTTGTACCAAGGAAGAAGGGGAAAAAATAAGAAGGGAGGGAGGGAAGAAGGAAGGAAGGAAGGGAGGGAGGGAG
>NW_025386798.1:0-1855 GCF_016433145.1 Gracilinanus agilis
CCGGGCCCCTTCCTCTGGCATCCGGGCGACACCCCTCCCGCATACACAACGCGGCCATCTCCCACCCTTACACCTTTGCACTGGCTTTCCCCCCCTCCTCACCCCCAGCGCGTCGGGCAGAACTCACGGCTTCCCACCCGCCCCCTTGTCCACGGCCGCCACTCACCACACACCAGGGAGACGCTTCGCAAGTCGCTTTTCCTCCTTCCTCGGTTTCCCCGTCTGTCGAAAGTCGTGGCTGGACTAGCGGGCCTCTGGGAGGGAAAGGAATAAGAGTTGGTACGCTCAGCGCACTGGACCCTCACAACACCCCGGAAAGGGAGATGCTGTTGGGATGTCCATGTTCCAGGGTTCCCTCCTCTGACTCTTAGGACCCAGAGTCCTCTTCTAAGGAGACCGAGCCCATTCCCCCTTTCCAGCTGCTAAGAGCCCCCCCCCCATTGCCTTATAGAGATTTCATATGAATTTTCAGGAATACAAGACGTTTTTTTCTATTACTGCCCAAGATTGGACAAGTCCCTTTTCCAATCTGGACCTCAGTTTCCTTGTCTGCAAAAACTAGGGCATTGAACAGGGGGCCGAGACTTTAGTGTGTGAGACGGCCCCAGGGCTGGCCCTTCAAATCCCCCAAATCTGGTTCCTTCCTCTCTTTCCAAATGTCTTCCATTTTCGTCCCCTCCCAGCACGCTGGCCATTCCCCCGCCTGGACACTTGCCCCCATGTCTGTGACTCTGCGCTGCCAGTCCCCTTGCCTGGGACGGCCCCTCCCTCACCTCCACCCCTCAGTTTCCCTGCTTCCTTCATGACTCAGCTCAATGCCTACCTTCTTCTGGTTGGGAAGCCTTTCCAGGTCTCCCCCAGCCCTCTCCCCCTCTGCACCCAGTGCCTTCCCCTCTGAGACAACCTTTCAGTGATTCTGGAGGTCTGGGGCTTCTTGGGGATGGAGGGCTGCCTTTCTTGGAATCTCTAGAATTCAGCACAGTGCCTGGTACACAATAAATGCTTGGTGACAGACTGATGCTGAGCCTATCATTCAACCCCTCTGAGACTCAGTTTCCTTGCCTGTAAAATGAGAATAATCTCTCTCCCTCTCCCTCTCTTCCTCCCTCCCCTCCCCGCCCCCCCACTCTCTCTCTCATACACACACACACTCACTTTGGGCCACAAAGGGTGGTTGTTGGGAGGAAAATGCTTTGTGAACCTTGAAGTACCCTTGAAATGTGAGATTAGACAATCATCTACCTACCAGAAGAATGTCCTACTGTATTGGGAGAATGAGACAATCCCACTTCTGACACTGTGTTAATCAAATGAGATTGAATGGAGCGAAGACCATTTGCAGCCTGACTTCCTAAACGCATACCCACTGACACTGAACTGTTACTTTTGGAAAAAGAGACTGAATGGAAAGTGTTCTCGAGCTTATAGCTCTAAAGAATAATAAGGGTCTCACTGGCCTGAAGCAAAAGCAAAAGGCAAACCAATCTTGAGAATGGGATGGAGCGTGGAGACCAGCCAGTCCAATGCCCTAATTTTGCAGACAAGGAAACTGAGGTCCAGATTGGAAAGGGAACTTGTCCAGTCTTGGGCAGTAATAGAAAAAATATGGAAAGAGCAGTAGAGAGGCAACTGGGTGGCTCAGTGGATAGGGGGTCAGGACTGGAGACAGATGGTCCTAGGTTCAAATCTGGCTTCCATTGCCTAGTCCTTACTGCTCTTCTTACTTGGAATAGCCATTTAGTATCGATTGTAAGACAGGAGGAAGGAAAAGAAGGAAGGAAAGAAGGAAGGAAGGAAGGACAGAAAGAAGGAAAGAAGGAAGGAAGGAAGGAAGGAAGGAAGGAAGGAAGGAAGG
>NW_025386799.1:0-6017 GCF_016433145.1 Gracilinanus agilis
ATATATTTATATATATATATATATGTAGGTTGTGACTTTAAAGTAAGAAGAATGATTATTCTATTTGACTTACAGAATGGATTTCATACTTCTATAATATTATGTCTCTTGTGCCATATGAATTTCCATCTAGATATCTCGTTTATTTAAAGTATGACCAGTTGCCTAATAATCTTTTTGAATTTAATTTTAGTGTACATTTACATGTTTTTCCCTACAAAGAAATATTTTAGGATTGTACAAAGATGGCAGAGTAGAGTGTGAAACTTTCTCAAACTCCTAATACTCCAAAAACAATTAAAAATAACTCCACAGAATTAGTTTTAAAAGAAGCAAAAATTATTAAGAATTGGAAGTAAAATTGAGTGGTCAGAGACAACTAGGGAGGAGGATCTCTGACTTTTCTGGCTCAGTCTGGAGGGATAGCATAGACACTCTTGAACAAATAATGTAGAATCTACAAATTGCAGGCTTTGATGAGAGGGCCAATTTAGTCTCAGCTCCAGAGTCCACATCTAGGGGTAGAAAGATCAAGTACCACAGAGACTATGAATATCAGGCCCTAAGGGCATGGCTTTCAGCCTTGCAGTTGACTAGTGAAGGAGTTTGGGGGTCTGAGGAACTGAGACTAGACACCTACTCTATCATAGGCTATAGCATGAGAAGAGAAAGAGTAAGGAAAGAGCATATATTGGTAAATATAGTTATTGACAGTCTAGAGGTCCATGAGCTGTGATCATCACAGTAGAGTAGAGTACCAGCTTGCTGCCACAGGAAGAGACGGGTTGATAGCTTTGAGTGGCAGAACTACCCAGGGACTCTGGTTGAAGCACCCGAAGTCAATCATGGACAAGGGCTTGAGCAGGAGACAGAGATTATACTTGACCATGGATTATAGAAATTGTAAGAACTAAATAGGGACCCAAAAATAACAAACACAATACATCCTGAAAGATGAGGCACTATCCCCCAACACCCTAGAAACTCTGGAACTCTATCATAAAGCTAGTAATTAAGTCTATTAGCTTAATTGCCAAAATTAAAAAAAAAATTAACAGAGAAGAAAGGATCCAATTATTGGTAGCTATTTTGGAACAAAGTACACCTGGTTTCAAACTCAGACAACAGTAAATTTAAAACACCTACTTCTAAAACTGCAAAAAACAAAACAAAACAATAAATGAGCACAAGTTCAAAAAGCACTTATGGAAGAGCTTTTAAAAACAAAAACCAAATGAGAGTGGTTGAGGAAAAATTTGAAAAAAGTACAATGCAAGAAAATCAAGAAAATTCTAAAAGAGAGATCATGCAAATGGAAAAAAGAGACTCAGAATCTCAAAGAAGAAAGTATAATTGAACAAGGAGAACCTAATGACTTTCTAAAAAAATAAGAAATAATAAAGCAAAATAAAAAGAATGAAATAATAAAGGAGAATATGAAATGTCTTATCACAAAAGCAACTGATCTGGAAAATATATCAAGGAGAAACAAGATAAGGAAAGTTAGATTCCTGGAAAGCATGATGAAAAAATAGGATTTAGACACAGTACACCAAAAAGTCATTAAGAAAAATTTCCCAGGAATTCTAGAAACAGAAGGTAAAATCTAAATTAAAAAAATCCATTGATTGAAACCATAAAAAGACCCAAAGATGAAAATACACAGGGACATCATTACTAAGTTCCATAATTCCCAGGTTAAGGAGAAAATATTATGAATACCAAGAGAAAAAAATGTGGAGCTACAGTCAGAATAACATGACTTAGCAGCCTAAATATTAACATAATTAAGGGCATTGAACCCAATATTTTGATGAGCAAAAAAAAACTGAGTTTTCAAGCAAAAATAACATACTCAGCAAAGCTAAACATATTTATACAAAATAAAATATATACTTAATGAACTAAATGAACGGAAAAGACCCAGACTGTTACACTGTGGCACAATTGAATGTAATAAACTTTTCTACTAGCAGCATTGCAATGATCCAGGACAATTCTGAGGGACTTATGAGAAAGAATACTATCCACATCCAAAGAAAGAACTGTGGGAGTAGAAACACAGAAGAAAAACAACTGCTTGATCCAATGGTTCAATGGAGATATGACTGGGGATATAGACTTAAATGATCACCCTAGTGCAAATGTTAATAATGTGGAAATAGGTCTGGATCAATGACACATGTACAACCTAGTGGAATTGCTAGTTGGCTTTGGAAGGGAGTTGGGAGGAAGGAAGGGAAAGAACATAAATCATGTAATCTTAGAAAAATATTATAAATTAATTAATTAGATAAACAAACTTTTAAAAAATAGAAAAAAAGAAGAAGAATCAGTAGAAGAACTGCCACAGTGAAGGTGAAGGGTAGGTGGAAGGTTGGTAGTACTTGAACTCTATTTTCATTAGTTTTGGGTTAAAGAGAGAACATATACAAATAGAAGGGTAACAATTTTCTTAAGGTACAATGAAACAAAAAGAAAAGTGGATAAGATAAGGGAGAGGCTAAAAGTCTCCTTAAGGGAATGAGGAAGAAAAGGAAGGGTAGATAAAGAGAAAGGAGGACAAGGGAATACGAAAAATGAGGAATAACTAGAATGGAGTACATATTGAGAAATATTTGGATAAGTTGAGAGGATGAAGAAGGGACTTAGTACAATATAAGAAAGGAATTTTAGAATCAATCTCATATTAATAAATAGAAATATGTTGGGGGGATAAGGATACTTTAATTTTCCCCTTTCAGAACTAGGTAAATCTAGCCAAAAAATGAGAAAGAAGTCAAGGAGATAAATAGAATCTTAAATAAGTCAAATATGATAGATTTCCTGAGAGAATTAAATGGGAATAGAAAAGAGTTCTTTTAAGCAGTAAATGGCAGCTTTGCAAAAATTGACATATATTAGGGCACAAAACACTTGAATTAAACACAGATCATAATGCAATAAAAATTGTATATAATAAAGAACCATGGGAAAACCAAGTAAAAATTAATTGGCAACTAACTTGCTTAATTAATAAATGGGTTAAAGAACAAGTCATAGAAACAATAAATAATATCATTAAAAAGGATTATTATAATGAGACAATATATCAAAACCTATGGGATATAGCAAAAGCAGTAATCAGAGGAAAATTTATATCTCTATTTAACTCAATAAAGTAGAGAAAGAAAAGATCAGTGAATTGGGAATGTAATTTAAAAAACAGAAAAGGAACAAATTAAAAATCCAAAAAAATAAAAAATAAAGGCGAGATCAATAAAATTAAATATAGGAAAATAATTGAATTAATAAATAAACTTAGGAGTTGGTTTTATGAAGAAATCAATAAAATAGTTAGACACAGGGTTAATATGTTTAAAAAAGAGAGAAGAAAACCAAGCCACTAACAATAAAGATGAAAGGAGCGAATATACACCAAGGAAGATGAAATTAAAGCATTTATTAGGGATTGTTTTGCTCAATTAAATGAAAATAAATTTAATAATGTAAGAGAAATGGAAGAATACTTACAAAAATCAACTGTCTAGACTGCCAGAACAAGAAACAGAATATATAAATAAATATATTTTAGAAAAATAAATTGTACTAGCCATAAATGAATTTTCTAAGAAAAAATCATCAGGACCAGATGAATCTACAAGTGAATTCTACCAAACAATAGTATGGCACAAAGATAATACATTGTGACAAAATAGTATTTATACCGGGAATGCAAGGGTGGTTTAATGTAACTACTAACATAATTGATAGTATCAATAAAATGTAATAAAACTATATCATTATATCAATAGATGCAGAAAAAGCCTTTGTTAAAATACAATACTCATTAAAAACAAGACAAAACAGGTATAAATGGTTTTCAAAAAATGATATGAACTTCTACCTAAAACCATTATCAAGTATTATTTGTAATTGGAAGAAGTCAGACACCTTGCCCATAAGATCAAGAGTGAAACAAAAATGTTCATTTTTGCCAATACTATTTAATATAGTATTAGAAATGCTTGTAATATCAATAAGAGAAGAAAAACAAATTAAAGGAATCAGAATGGGTAAAGAGGTTATAAAACTATCTCTACTTGTAGATGTCATGATGGTATATGTAGAAAATCCTAAAGATTCAACTAAAAAGTTAGTTGAAACTATCAATAATTTTAGCAAAGTAGCAGAATATGAAAGAAACCCACATACATAATTAGCATTTTTATATATTAACAAAGTCTTGTAAGAAAAAATAGAGACACTCTATTTAAAATGACCACAGATCAAATAAAACACTTGGTAGTATGACTGCCAAAACAAACCCAGGAACTAAATGAAAATAATTATATAACACTTTTTACACAAAAAATGAGACATAAATATTTGGAAAAATATTAATTGTTCATGGATGGGCAGGGCCAATATAATTAAAAGAATAATCATTCTTCAACTAATCTACTTATTCAATGGCATCCCAATTAAATTAGTAAAATATAATTTATTGAGTTAGAAAAAATAATAAAATTAACTTGGGAGAGCAAAAGTTCTAGAATATCAAAAGAAATTTAAAAATATCATTTTAGAGATGTTAGGTATATTGGTAGAGAAATGAATGAATTAATGAATTATATTATTTCATATATGATAATGATCAATTATAGTGTTGTGTTATCTATAATTATATAAAATTGTTATCATTATATAATACAAATAACATTGTGCTATTTCCCCAACAATACTGTAAAATGCTAGAGGCCAGAAATTGTGTCTGATTCAAAATGACTGAATATCAAAGCAGTAAGGATTTTTAAAGGCAATCTGAATCTCAGTCTGCTGGACAATCTATAATGAATGGGAAATGGTATGTCTCAAAGTAGCTTCTTGTGCCTTGGAATATTTCTGATTTTTAAATAATAAAAATATACTATATTGAATGTAAATCTGACATTCTCTGATCTCATTCTCTTGCTCTAAATTCTGTACTTAGGCCAACTGTATAGATTTCCTTAAATATTTCAAGGCATCACTTCTGTCTTCTTACTCTCATGTGTCTTCTTACTCCATGCTATGCAACCCCAGTCCCTTCAATTTGTAGAGCATGGTCTCCAGACCACTAACCATTCTGATTTCTCTTTTCCAGACCCTTTCTAGTTTGTCAGCATCTTTACTGAAATGTGATGCCTCCAGCTAACCACACTAACCTAAATCTAAACTGACCAGAGGTTGCAGTGTGGTCCACTGAAAAATGTTCTAGACTTGGCATTAGAAGATGCCTTCCTTCTACATTTGTAGTAATTAATATAGGTAAGCCACTCCAATTTTCTGAATTTCTAGTTTCTCCATCTTTAAAATGGAATTAATTAAAGACATGCAGTTAATAAAAGAAAGAAGGTTGAATGATTAAGCATTAGCCTTTGGACTTTCTTGAAGAAGTACTTGTGGTCACATTACTTTTTATCCTTTTAATTGCTCTTAAAAAGATGAAGTGAAACATGTATACTTGAATGATCTCCAAAGAAGCATAGGATCTGCCAATCCTTTTGTAAAGGTTATTTTTACTGTAGTAAATTAGGATTAGATACTCTCCAAGCTCCCTTCTAACACTGATGCATTCTAGAAAGGACTCTTCCAAACCTCTTTAGAACTGCAGGTTGGGTGCTCAGAGTATGATTAACCTTTTCTACCCTCAGAGATAAAGGGGTATAGATGAGGGATTGTGGTTGTCTAAAATCACTCATGATCCCTTATCTAGTATATTTTCCTCATTATCAATATCATTTAACTAATTAACCTCAATTCAATTTTATAATGATTTTTTTGTAGAGAAAATATATAAAGGACTCGAGTATACCAATCTCTCAAATCAAGAGCACATTCTTCTACCAAGGTGGTCTTTGGGGACTGTTTGATTCTCGAGATCTATTTATCATCTCTGATAATCTGATAAGGACAGCTTAATTGATAAGGAAGCAAGGGACACTAAAGATCTTTTAGCTCATGCTTCCAGCTTTGTCTCTAGGAGCATGGAGTTT
>NW_025386800.1:0-11255 GCF_016433145.1 Gracilinanus agilis
TGTCTGGACCAGTCTCAGTAAATTGCCCACACTGTAGACACTATCTGGCTAATTGGATCACACCTACCCTGGAATAAAACTATAAAGTCAAGCCCATGGGCTAGATCTCACTCTCTCAATCAAAAACAAATGCATTTATAGGCTTAAAGTCACTAATGATGTTATAACTTATTAGCAATATCAAGTAACACTCAAAAACATTTAAACAAGTTATAAAAACTTGTCATAGGATTTTCAGTTAAGGCTACATTTTTTCCAATCCAATAAACATTTATTAAGTGCCTACTATTGTGCCACCTGAATTTGAATTAATCTGAAGTGTTGAAAACAGGAATTGAGATATTTAGGTTTTGAGGCAGATAGGTGATAAAGCAGGCTTATAGTCAGGAAGATTTAAGTTCAAAGATATATGAACATGGTCAAGTCACTTAAATTCTATTTACCTCAGTTTCTTCAGCTATAAAATGGGAATAATAATGATACCTATCTTCCAGGATTATTATGAAGATCATATGAAACTATCTATAAAGTACCTGATGTAATTGCTACCTATTATTATAATTATTGCTCTGAGTGGAAATTTTCCCAACACTCTTATATAGTGCAAATCACTTTCAGCTTAGCCTCTGTTTCCTTGACTTTAAAAATAAGAAAATAATATTTGCACTGCTTTATAGAGGTTTATGAAGAAAGCAATTTGTCAACCTTAAAGAGCTTTATAAAATTTCTTCCACTTTCTCTTGATAATTTGATGAATTTCTCTGCAAGTCTAAATGTTCTTGTGAAATCTAGTTCTTCGTTTCCACCTGCCTATTAAATAAAATTAGAAAATATTTATAAAGCACTTAGCTCAGTACCTGGCACATAGTGGTCACTTAATAAATGTATATTTTCCTCTTATTCTCTCTTCATTTGATATCTTCTCTTAGAGGCTACCTTAAATTCAACATACATCAAACAAAACTCATTGTCTTTCCTCAAACCAATTCATCTTTATGTCTTCAAAATATCTAGAAATGGAGCAAAGCCTCCATTTCCCAGCAATAGAATTAAACCTTAGATTTATCTTTAACTCTTCATTCTCTCTTATCCTTTACATTCATTAATATGAAAATTTTGTTAATTCTACCTCACAAAAATTTATTACATTGATCCATCCTTTCCATGCCCACCATCACTCATTTAACTTAGATACTCATTTCTTCTCATGATAACTATTCCAAGACTTTCCAATCAAATCCTTCCATATCATTTAATCACCTGGCTATCCTGTATATCAAAGCCCGATTTATCTTCTTAAGGCATTTTTTTCCCTGATCATGAACATCTGATACTGGATTAATAATTATCTCCAAGGTTTCCCTTTTTGTACTTAAAAGAACCAAACAAAACAAAACTATACCTGGGGTAGAAAAACTCCTTAGTTTCATTCTTTCTGCCAATAAAACCCAGCCCTGCACTTATAGACCATCAAATCCATTGTGCCAAAAAACTAGTGCATAATGAAAACAGGTCAGAAAGCAGGTGTAGTTTCACCAGTGTTAAGTAAGTTTCCAGATCTATGTTAATTTAGTAGATGCTTTGACAATGAGTTGGCACCACCCCTTAGAGGGAGGTAGAGGTAAAAAATAGAAAGTCCTAAATTTTCTGAGAAATCATAAAAAAAAAACACACACCAGAGTGAGGATAGGGCCTTCCAAGGAGAACTACCAATGTCATCTGATAGCTAAATTGTTTCAATCCTTGTTCTTGTCCTACATTCACCTCTCCCTTTATCATAGATAGCTCAGGCATTCCTCCCCTTTCCCCCATTTCCACCAGTTGAATTCCCTATGATCTTTAAAAATGCAAGTGAGGGGCTATCCTTTCCATGAAAATTTCATTATCTTCCTGTATATGCTGGATCTCTCATAATGATTTTTTTAAATACCTGAGGTACCAAAAAATAATGTAATATTTGGCTTATCCAACTGTATTTCAGTCTTCCTATATAACCACACACTTCCACCAGTCTTTTAGAATGCATTTTGCCAAAAGTCATCATTGATAGCTTGTTAGATGGGAATATGTTGGTAAACATTAAATAGCTGGTTTTCTGGGGGAGAAAAATGTGTGTAGAATACACTTTTATACTTAATCTGCATCATTTGTATTTTCTTCATCACTTTCTAAAAAACTGTTACCTTCTGTCTTAGAAACAATACTAAGTATCAGTTCCAAGGTAAAAGTGCAGGAAGTGTTAGGCATTTGGGGTTAAGTGACTTGCCCTGAACCACACAACTAGAAAGTGTTTGAGGTCAGATTTGAATCCAGACCTCCTGCTTCCAAATTGGACTCATCATCCACTGAGCCTCCTACCTAGCCCTCTCCATCATTTTCTTAAGTCTGGTCAAGTAACAAAATAATAAATCAAGCCCTGATTTAAAGTGTTTCAATTTACAGGGTATAGATACTCACAATAAAATTAACAATTGCCTCTCCTGAGTCAGCCTGGGCTGGCACTAGCACTCCCCCTTCCACATATGTGTTACTCAGAGAAGGAATATTGTCTTGCTCCCAACAGCATACATTGATAGATAATGCAATACTTGGTCAGAAGCACAAGCATGCCATTCTGGCAACTTCCTCCATCAAAGAAAGTCACAACCCAACTGTGTCTCCTCATTTGTTCATTTCCTTGTTCATGAATCTTACATGAAGATCTATCCAATATACTGGGACCTTCCTCTGGTTCTTTTTATAAATCACGAATACCAGCACAATTCTTGGATCTTCCACTCCTTGTTCTCAGTACATAACTGGTCTACTTTCTTTCCTGGGCATCTATGTCTTTGATTATTTTTTTAATGTCATTTCTTGTATACCAATCATTGTACTATGCATTAGCCTATTATATGTTTTTCCTCTCACACAGGAAATACTGATTTCCTTTACTTGCCATGTTTTCCCATATCTCTTCGATCACTTGTAATTTTGATTCCTTTCAATTTTGACTCCTCTCAAGGAGGACTCTCTCTTTGACTTATAATTATGAGCTTTCATGATTTATAGCTACATAGCATCATCAGGAAAAAATTGGTGTTCAAGAGATGAATTTTTGAGTCCAGATGCAACTTGTGGAATTTTTTTAAGTCTTTATTTTTAGCACTCTGACCAACAACTGCCTGCTTTGATGTTTCCATTGTAACTTGAAAAATTTTTTTTAAAGCTAAACCCTTCATTTGGTCTCTTGATCCCATTAAGTTCCATCTCTTCTAACATTTTACCTTATCAATTAAAGTTATTCTTTATTATTCAATAATATCTCATCCTTAGGCTTTCTTCCCTCTAACTCAGTGGTTCCCAAACTTTTTTGGCCTACCGCCCCCTTTCCAGAAAAAATATTACTTAGCACCCTCTGGAAATTATGAAACTATTTATTGAACTCAGAATAGAATGTAATACAAAAAAAAGTGTGGCCATCACCACCCTCCTGGATTGCTGCAGCACCCACCAGGGGGTGGTAGTGCCCACTTTGGGAATCACTGCTCTAACTTAATGAATGTAAGTCACCTACAAATATATCTCCTATTAAATACAGAGGTGGATGAAGAGCCCTTCTCTTAACCCTGGTACTCTCTAGTTATCATCCTATATGCCTAGTACATAGCAACAACTTTATGGATGATTGTTGACTGTCTGACTTGTTGACTCTGTGACTATGACTCTCCCTTTCACAGCTAAATATCTCAACAGTAATCTATGTAGGCTGTTCATGTTTAGTCATCACAAACTGACTCCTCAATCTCTCCATATTTGACTGCTATCCATGTACTAGAACTATTCTTTCCAAGGTAAATCCCATGACTTGGACATTGTCTTCACCTTCCTTAATCTCTGGAGAGAAATTTGACAATGCTGAATACCTCTGCCTTCTTAATATTATCTACTTTTTTCTACTACTCTGACACTATTCTCTCATTAGTATCTTTTGTGGATTTATCACAAACAGCTAGAGCAAATTCTGGTATCTTTGCCAAGAAAAATTCCAAATGGGGTCATGAAGAGTCATACATGATTGAAACAAAGGAAGAACAAGTTAATTTATCCTTCTCTTCTCATCTCCTAAGTGTCAGTGTCTTAAAGCTGTCCCTGGACCTATTCTCTTGCTCTTTTTTTTTGCTTCAGTTATTTCATCAGATTCCTTAGACTTAATTAGAATCTCTATGCAAATGCTCACATTTTTCTGCATAGATCTCTACATAGAATGTGTAGTAAAAAAGAGTTGGTCAGGATGCCTTTGATCAAGTGACTTTTATCTCCCTAACTCCCATCTAGATGATGAAATCATAAAAGGGACAGAGAACAGAAATAGCAAGGTTTTGATTGCCAAACAAAGTATGAAGGAACCCTCACTGATGGGAATAGGAAAGGCAGTTTGCCATTACCTGGCAGATTTTTCATGGCACTGATGGTCTGTAAAAGAATCAGCTTGTCAGCTCTGAGAGACAGTTAAAGTAAGAAGCAGCTATAGAGGAAGGACCTAGCTATTGAAAGGGAATTTTCTTCTCACAGCTAGGTGATACAGTATTTAGGGCTTTGTACCTAGAGTCAGGAAGACTAATATTCTTAAGTTCAAATCTGGACTTAGAAACTTACTAACTGTGTGACCCTAGGCATCACTTAACCCTATTGCCTCAGTTTGTTGTTGTTCACTCATTTCAGTTCTGTCCAATTCTTTGTGACCACATTTTGGGTTTTCTTGGTAAAGATACTGGAGTGGTTTGCCACTTTCTTCTCCAGTTCATTTCAAGATGAGGAAACTGAGTCAAGCATGTTTGAATGACTTGCTTGCTTCACCTAGCTTGAAAGAACCCTCTTCTGTCAATGAAACTCTGAGGGTCCCTGAGAAGAGACTCTTCCCAACTTCCCTCATTCCTTATCCCCAAGAAGTGTCTGCATTTGGCTTTACTCATTCCCTGTGTCTTAGGGAGTAGAGAAAAGATTTGTTTCCCTTCTTTTAACCTCCCACAGGGTTTTCCCCTTTCTAGGGACTTTGAATTTAGGCAACAATCCTACACTCATAGCAGTACTCCCTTGGGAAACATGAATTGGGTGCAGATGTATTGGCAAATGCTAGGGGCAGATGCTCCTAGAAGAGATTTGAGAAGATGCCAAAATAGCTCAGGCCTAGAGAGATATTTCTTCCCCACATGTTCACATATCACTTAATACCCTTATTTATTCTCCATCTAGTCCTAACTAGGCCACTTTTCTGGGGATGATGATGGGGCTAGAAAGGGTACACAGAATTTTGCAGGAGAGAGAAGACTCTATAGACATTGAATTCAAGGGCTAAACCTCTTAGTTGGAATTCTCCACTCAACATTAGCACAGTTCTCCTTGCTTTCTTTCTCTCTCCTAGAACTTTTATCTTTTCCCTCTGTTTCTGGACAAAATATTTGCTTTCTGATACCATATCCTGGCCCAGGAGTCCTTAACAGACTAGGATGTCTGTTATATTTTTACATTATATTGACATTGTGCATGTATCACTTTTTGCCCTTTCTTCCCCATTCGTCAAACTAGTTCTTGTCCGCATCCTACCTTCAGCCATATTGTCATGCCCCTGTCACTATGGCAAAATATAACAAGCAGCTGTTTTATCATTGTGTTACCTAGCTGCCTCAATTCCCTCATCTGTAAAATGAGCCAGAGAAGGAAATGACAAATCACTCCAGTATCTTTTTAAAGAAAAATCCAAATGGAGCACTAAAGAGTCAGACATGACTAAACAACTTTGCTTCTTACCTTAACAAAAGGCCAACATTGGTCATGTTCCAGCAATAGAACTACCTGGCTAGTAGGAAATGCCAAAGAGCGCTTTGAACCCTACTGTAGTAATTATCCTTCACCCTACTCTACCCCATCACCCAGGTTCTAATTAGTTTAAATCACTAAGTTGAATTGAGAGTTTAGAGTGTTTGAAGGAATATCAGTATGTATATGGAAGTTCTCCTAGGAATTAAGGAGAGAAAGGCTGAATTAGGCATGGGACTAATTAAGGAAGCTAGAAGGGTATCCTGGAAGTCTAATAGATAGTAGCCACCTGATTAGGTGATAAATATCGATTATATGAACTTCAAAGGAAGAGGGATTACTCAGGGTAATGGTGGTAGAGGGAACACTTGGAAGTAGCAAAAGCAAGTAAGGGTTTATTCCACCTTCCCCGCTATGACTCATGACTCGGCTGGGAAGCTGGGTGGACAGAAAGGTGGCAGATAATCCTGATTCTCTGAGAAGAAATAGTAACTTTTGCCTATGAAAAATGAATGACATGAAAAACACAATTCAGGTAATCCTGGTGAGTCTAATCAACTTTCTTGCATTAATGTTATGTTAATATACCTACGTTAACAATTCATTTCTATTTAGACTTATACAGAAAGATCTTAGAAAGAAAGGGTTCAAAAACCTTTTCATTGAAGTATTTAATTTAAAAACATATTACATTGTATGCACACACAAACACACACACCCATACTGCTTATATACAAAACAAAAACTCCTCCACAAAACCATTTGTCATTTGTTTTATCATGTCATGAATCTGATTGTTGTAGGAACAAATCCTATTCTATTTTAAAAGAATTAAACAGCATTCATCTGTAGTGGATTTGCCTTGGTTATGCCCCCTTGGGTTTATACTGGGACATAAAATGATGCTGATGACCTGATGAGAGGATAAGAGCAAAATTGTATCACTCTGTGGAAAGTGTCTGTGATTCAGGGAAAGAGGGCTAAAGAAAAGAGTGGCAACACTTTACAAGATAAAGGACAAATCATAATTTCTCTTAGTGCAGACTGGAAAGGTGTAACTATCATAGTCTAAATGACGCTTTGACCCAGGGCACCAACAAACAATGGGAGGATTTCTTCTTCCCCAGAAAGGTATACTTCCTCTTTTTCATGACCTCCAGGCTCATTGTTCAATTTACAGTCTTATTCCAATACAACCAACTCATGGCCACTAGACCCAAACTACAATGGCAATCCTTTTTCTGGGACTTTCCTTTTCTTTCCAAGATTGGGACCATCCCCCTCTCATAGTGTAATTACACTAATGTTCAGACAATCTCCTACAGCTCTATTGATAATTGTTATTATCCTAGATTTTAAAAAAAATCATTGTTATGGCTCTTCATTTGTCCCCTCTTATCTTGTAAAGTTATGGCTTCCTTTGCAAGGTAATTGTATGCTGTTTCCCCTACTCTTTGAAATGATGGGCCAATAACTATAGGTCAAACATTGTATACCTTTTAAAGAATCACTTAAGGGCATCTAGGCAGTTCAGAGGATAGAGTACCAGGAGGACCTAGGTTCATATTTGGCCTCAGATACCTCCTAACTGTGTGACCCTGGGCAAGTCACTTAGCCCCAATGGCTTAGCCCTTACCATTTTTCTGTCTTAGAATTGATACTAAGATAGATAGTAAGAGTTTTTAAAAAAGAATCCCTTGAACCCCATTCTCCCTTCATTATCCTGGACTAGCATGTTTCTTGGTACAAAGAATCTTGATTATTTTCTTGATAAAACGGTATTTAACTTGGAATTTAAGGCTATCCTAAGAAGTCAGTGGGGCATCTGGGAATTCAGAATGCCTGTTAATAATGCTCAAACTATGAAATTTTATATTTTATAAAAGGAGAAAACTTTTGTACATTTAATGCCTTGACTAGTGATATATAACAGATAAGCATTATGTCTTCTTTTATATTTTATTCCTCATTCTTTTAGATAAAGATCCTTTTGGCTTCAGCCTCTAATAAAGAGATCTGTCAAAAAAAAGCATGTTTTAAATTTTTGTTTAAATTTTAGCCTGGCTAGTTAGCTTTTCTTCCTAGACTTCTCTTAGTGTCTCTCTCCCCTGCTTAACAATTCTCCAGAAGAAAGAATTTATTCTTTTAGCTTTATGGAAAGTAAAAATCTCTAGACAAAGGAGTTCACATATTATTTCCTATTATGTAATGCCTATTCAAAGGCAGAGATGTCCCTCTTCTCCAAGGCCAGTTTCAGAACAATTATGAAAGAAAGGATAGATTTAATTTGTATTTTAGATCATTTCTTTGAGGTAGTCTATATTGGTGTGAAGCAACAAAATAGCTTTCATTTCTATAGTACTCAAACGTTTTGAAAGTATTTTTCTCGCAAGCCTCCAACAATAATAGAATGAAAAGATTATGGCTCTAGACCATTTTGACACTCTGGTGGTGACTATTGATGCCCAGAATCCAGGACTTCCTTGAAAGAATTCTTCATGTGTATCAAACACCACTCAAGGTCATAATGTTGGAGGCAACAGTTGTAGGTCAGAGTCTTAACGACAAACTAGGCCTTGATTTAGGACCCCCTAAAAATGTTAAAATAATTCAACTACTGAGTCCTGCCATGGCTAAAACCTCCAACTCTTACTATTTTCTATTTCAAGTGTGTCTCATTCATCAAAAGCCTGACTTCTAAGATGAATTTCTTATGCTCTTGCACTAGAGTCCTTCCTTTCATTATGTCTGGTATTGGTCACTGCAGGAAATGAGTAGATGAGAGTGTGAACAGAGCCAAATGTCTCTTGGTGGGTAGGAAAACTGTAGAGCTGAAGTTTGAAAAGCTAAGTAAGAAATTTGGACAGCTACTGTTCACTCAACATTTTTCCTGAGAATTTATCAAGTTGGATAAAGAGTAGGAAATATTTTCTAACTGCACCTTTGGAGTTTCAAGGGGTCTAAAATTAGGTCTTTGAATCCAATCCCTCCCTACTTTCTTTGGTAGGAAGATGGAAAGGGAAGAGACTAATCAAACACACATACATGCAAACATACTATCGCTTTCTTTTATGCATTGGAAGAAATTGCAAACAGTAAAGGATTTCAGTCAAGGCCCCACAAGTTGTAAATAAGAGAACTGGGCTTCAAATCTATAGGGATTCGAACCCTTGTTTGTTAGATTGTTAGAATGTCACACCACCAACTCTGCTAGGGAGCCCCTTCTAAGAAACCTTGATTGTGTTCCACATTTATAGTATTACTCTCCATATAATTTATGGTTTCAATGAAGTAGCACAAATCAAGGCAAAGAATTCACATTTTTATCAAGGAGACTTCATCAATGCCAAAATAGTCCACAGAATTGAGGACTTCGGGATTTTGAATAGGAAGGCATGCCAAAGAACAATCCTAATCACTGTGTAGCAATTAGGAATTTTACGTCTTGTATAGGAAACAAAATCATCAGCGGAAGTAGTGAGAACCTGAAATATACCCAGTGAGTTTAAATTAAGACTACATAATCTGACTTCCGGTTAAGATGGCGGCAGAGTAAGGAGCAGCTGCTCGATCTCTCCTGACCGAAGCATACAGGACCCCTCAAGGGGAAATAAAAACGAGTCCAGAAGAACGAAGGAACCCCACAACAGGGCGCAGCATTGAAGGTACGCAGAATCTGGGCATTTCCATGCTATAAAGGGGTGAAACAGCTCTCACTAAAACTCGAGAGGAAGAAGCTCCTCCCCCACACCACACACCTTGCACAACGCCAACGCACAAGAGTGAAAACAGGACTGGGGCAACCAGATAATCACTGGCAGCCCCGGGGCTTGTACCTGTGTGCAGCAAGACGAGGGACCCCAAGTGGCTGGGGGCTCACACGGACTTTCCCCGAGCATCCACGTGGGTGAAGGCACCGCCTCCAGCCTGGACAAAGGCCCCTAAAACACGGCCTTTCCCAAGCACTGAAGGCATCGCCTCAGGTGCGAATAAAGATCTCCAGCCCACAGACTTTCACTACCTTCTGCGGGGGTGAAGGCAGGGCCCTAAGAGCATTTGCACAGGCAAAGTCAGTGCCCTAGGCTTGGATAACGATCTCCAGCCCAGGCTTGGACCTCCAGTGAGGACCCAGTGCAGACCTGAGCGAGGCAGTGGAAGCAGCCCCAAAGACTGCTGAAGGAACCTCGGGCAGAGGGGCAGACCGGACAATACCAGGAGGCCTGACCCTGAGGACAAGGAGACCAGAAACCCCTCCCCCCCAGCTTGCAGGCAGACCCTGAGTGCAAAGACAAAAATGAAAGGGGGTGGGGCCAACAATGGCCAGCAATAAGGAAGTCCAGAAGAAAAAGACTATCAAGAGAAACTCTGAAACACTCAACAACTTCTACACAGAGAAAATCCAGACAACAGAGGAGGGAAAACAAAAATCCAAACCTCCCCCCAAAAATGAAAGCTGGTCACAAGCTATGGAAGAGTTTAAAAATGAAATGCTGAGGAAGATGGAAGAAATCTGGCAAGAAAATAACAGTTTAAAAGGCAGAATTTCGCAATTGGAAAGTGAGACAAGTCAACTGAAGACCAAAAATGACTAGATTGAAAAGGAAAACCAAAAAATTATAGCCGAAAACCAAAACATTAAAGTGGAAAACCAGTCCTTAAAGGCTAGAATCGAATACTTAGAAACCAATGATCTCTCAAGACAACAAGAACAAATAAAACAAAGCCAAAAGACTGATAAAATAGAAGGAAACATGAAATATCTCAATGAGAGAGTGACAGACCAAGAAAACCTGTCTAGAAGAGACAACTTGAGAATCATTGGTCTTCCAGAAAAGGCAGAAATTAATAGAAACTTGGACTCCATACTTAAAGAAATTATTCAGCAAAATTGCCCTGAAGTTCTACAACAAGAGGGCAATATAGACATTGAAAGGATCCATAGATCACCCTCTACACTGGACCCAGAAAAGACAACACCCAGAAATATAATAGCGAAATTGAAGAGCTTTCAAGTTAAAGAAAAAATCTTACAAGAAGCCAGAAAGAGACAATTCAAATATCAAGGAGCACCAATAAGGATCACACAGGATCTGGCAGCCTCAACGCTAAAAGAACGCAAGGCGTGGAATACAATATTCAGAAAGGCAAGAGAGCTGGGCCTTCAGCCACGAATCAACTACCCAGCGAAACTAACCATATACTTTCAGGGGAAAGTATGGGCATTCAACAAAATTGAAGAATTCCAAGGTTTTGCACAAAAGAGACCGGGACTAAATGGAAAGTTTGACACTCAACCACAAATATCAAGAGAAAGATGAAAAGGTAAATAAGAAACAGAGGGAAAAGAAAGAAAACTCATAGTCTTTTAAGCTTGACTCTTTAAGGGCATAAATAAGATCTAATTATCTGTATTACTAGGTGGAGAAATGCTATGTATAATTCTCTGTAGTGAACTC
>NW_025386801.1:0-1162 GCF_016433145.1 Gracilinanus agilis
AAGAGACTTCCCCAACAAAATCCTACACTCACTCATTTAGAGACAGACAGAGAGAGAGAGAGAGAGAGAGAGAGAGAGAGAGAGAGAGAGAGAGAAGGTAGCTGGAAAGGTCTCCTTTCCCTTCTTGAATTGCCCATGGCATTTTGAACATACAAAGCAGAACCAAAATAGTAATAAAGGCCCCCTCCCCAAGGTCTTCTATAGTACATGAACAGCTCCTGACAGCTCAAAGGATTTATTTGAAGCACTTACTTTTCATGCAGAATAAATATTTAGGGCAACAAGATGGCCATTTTCAAATTGAGGAAATTGTGAGTATTGAGTGAACCACAATGACACCATCTTATGACTCAGTCCTGGAACTAGCTCAGGTCCCTTTCTATTCAATTATGGGTCTAATCCAATTTCTGTCTCATGAAAAACCTTTATTCAATTATAGGAATTGTGAGAAAACTTTATTGCATTGTTGGAACCTAACCCTGCATAGCTGGGAAGCTGGACCACTTCCACCTCTTACCTAGAGATCCTTCACTAAGGACCTAAATTATGCTGACTAGAAACCAGACAGATCTGATGTCTGACACAAAGAGTTTTCTCACAATTATACATCTCAATAGTGTGGCCCTGGGCAAGTCACTTAAAACTAATTGTCTAGCCCTTATTGCTCTTCTGCCTTGGAACCAATACTTAGTATGTAGTCTAAAACAGAAGTAAGAGGTTTTGTTGGGTTTTTTTTTAAATAGTTATACATCATAAGCAATCCATATATCTTATCTGAAAACTGGCCCTGTATTGGTCAATCAGTTATTGTTTCTTTGTTCCTTTGATTAAATATAGAATTTAGGAGGAGTGCCTTGCTCACAATCACCCACCCAACTTGGGAAACTCCTAATCTTTCCTCCAATTAAAAATCAGATTACCTAATTTGTTTTCCTGGTTTGTATCGTGCTCATTGTTTTCTTTTAATACAGAAAGATCTGTTTACCCCTATATTTAGGGTCTAGTGTCAAGCTGAGGAGGCATAGTCCCAATTTGTAATATAATTGGCATTCATTGCTTAATAAATTGATATGCTCTGAAGTTAAAACTTTTCTTTCCTTAGTTATTTCACCTTCCACCTACTACAAAATATTTGAAAACCTGTCATTTAGAAGAGAGATAA
>NW_025386802.1:0-6897 GCF_016433145.1 Gracilinanus agilis
TATAAGAGACAGCTCTCTCTCTCTCTCTCTCTCTCTCTCTCTCTCTCTCTCTCTCTTCTCTCTCCCTCCCTCTCTCATTTTTAAATAAATGTTCTATTGAGGACTGCCGTTCCCTGATAAGTGTGCTGCCCCATTCCAGATCTCTCCTGACGGGCTTTGCCTTTGTAGCTAACTACAACAAAGCCAGACAGTCTCTCTGGCCATATCTGACAAGGCACACCTGGGCCTCTCTGCTGAGAGCAGGGAAGTTGGTTTTATCCCACGAATATTCACGTGGAAGTGCCTTTGAGGTGAGCAGCAAACAGGCCCTGTAGAAGTCTTTGTTTTTTCCGGCTCTCCCAAGTATCTGAAATACTGTCATGTGACAGAGGGGCTGGCCCCGACCTGCTTGGCCTGCAAGGGCAGAACCAGAACCACGAGTGGAAGCTACAAGGAGACAGCTGTCGGCTGGATGCCAGGAAGAGCTGTCCAATCCCCAGAGAGGCCCCTTTGAGGAGTGGCCTGGCTGCCTGGGACAGGGCGAGCTCCCCTTCACTGTGCTAAAAGTAGCCCCAGCTGGATGAGCACTTCCTGAATAAGCTCAGTGGGATTCTTTAGTAGGTGTGGCTTGGTCTAGGTGGCTTTGGAGGCTCCTTTCGCCTCTGAATTCCCTTAATTAGAAATGGTCAAATTCAGGCTCGCTGACACCATGATAACTCAGTTTCCTCATTGGTTTCTTTCGATTTCTTGCCATTAAACCTATGTAGCTCGCCTTCCCCCTCTATAAAAAGATAAAGATGACGACACAGAGCCTTCCACTTAATGGTGCCCCAAATGGTACCACTTCTGGAAACCAGACAACCAAATGTACAGTTAGCCTCTTCTGAAATAAGAGTGGATAGGGGATGAGACTTGGAGTTGGGAAGTCCTGGGTTCAAATCTTGCTTCAGCCTTGGACAGGTCACTTGATTTTCTCATCTATAAGATAAGGGGGTTGGACTTGATGTCCTCGTTCATCTCTAAATCTATGACCACATGATATGGATTCTTAAGGGATGAAGAGAATCAGCATTCAGAAGGTACGTTCGACCTTTGACCAGAATGTAGTGGACACAGCACTGGCTTTGGAATCAGGAAGACATGAGTTCAAATTATGACTTTGCCGCTTATGAGCTGTGTGATCCTGAGCAAGTCACTTAACTTCCATGTGCCTTGATTTCTTCCTCTGTAAAATGAGGCTAATAATAGCACATTCCTTATAGGAGTACTGTGAGGGCCAACTGATGTATATAAATATGAGTGATGGTGGTAAAGTGTTTTGCAAACCTTAAACATTAGTTAGTATTACTGTCGTTGTTGAAGTGAAAGAGGGTGGGCCCCGACTGAGCTGAAGCCATTCCCCTGCATTTATTATTTCTCCATTCGTTAAGTTCTTGCTAAAACACACCATGATGGTCTCCAAGATTTCTTTGCCTCTTCCCAAAGGTGGAGAACGAAGTCCGAGCCCGGGGGGCCAGGCCCATTGGGAGAGAGAACAAACGAGCCTGGGTTCAAGGAAGAAAAATCGAATTTAATCATGTCAGGGTTCAACCCTTAATACATCGTTCATGAAATAAATGTTTCCTTTGGAGGGTTCCCTTCATCCCGGCTGCAGCTGAGGCTGAGGCCACCAGTACCAGCCTCTTGGGAAGCTGTTCTGTACTTCAGCCAAATGGGCTGAAACTTAGTTTCCTGTTTGAAAGACTCCATCTCCCACCTCTGCACTTTTGCTGTCCCCTGGTCTGCAGTGCCTCCCTCCTCCCATCGGGCTTCCTCCATTTAGCTTCAGCTCAGAGGTCGGCTCCTAAGTGAGGCCCTTCCTAGTCCCCCATCGATGGGGGATCTCCTTCCTCTGGCAGAAATGAGGCTGTCTATCTATTTGCTTTGGCTTTTTATTTACTTCTCTCTCCCCTGCACCCTCCCCCTGGCCCCCAAGAACGGAGACTCCCCGAGGTCAGAGATGGCTTCGGGTTTGTCCCTTATTCCCAGGGTGTGGCCCGTAGTAGGTATTCCATTAGAGAACTATTTGGGGGGGTGACCAGAAGCAGCCCCAAGTGGAGGCTGTGGAGAACTGAAGGAGGTTCAGGGGGACGATGTTTCCATGACAAACAATAATCGGTGAAAGGCACAAACAGAAGCCAACATGCAGCCCCCAGTATTTTCCGGCCTCCCCGGAGGGGCAGCGGTCTGAGGAGAATCCCCGTGCCCCAGAGAGCGAGCTCTGCGTCGGAGAGGCCGAGCTGGAGGCCGGCGGCGGCCAGAATGAGCCGTCCTCTGCGAGGACGAGGCTGGACTCCGAAGCCACCCCAGCGAGCGTCGGCACGCGGAGCCCACGCTGTGAATACTCCAAGGCCGCCTTCAAGGGAGGCCGCGCCATCTCCTGGGCGGAGGACTAGTCTGCGTGGAGCAGAGACGCTGGCCGGCCCCGGATGCGAGGAGACGCGGCCGTGGCCTTCCGGCAGCGCCGTGTCGGCGAAGGGTCCGACGAGTGTTGGCCAGTGAAAGGCGGGGCTTCCCGCAGGGCCGGGCTCGCTTCTCCCAGCTCTCGGGATGAAAAAAGGGTTTTAAAGGCCCCGGACCTTCCCGAGGAGACATTTCCGAGCTTCTGTCCTTCGCTCCGGCTCGTGTGAAAACGGGGCGCCGGCCTCGCTCCTGGAGGGGCTCACGTGAACTTCGCTTCTGAGCCCAGAACACCTTCTGGTGGCGGCGTTCGTTGTAAGAACCGCCGACTCTCCGGCCCGCCCGCAGCCCTTCCTGGGACCCTTTCCCGGAAGCTCTGTCCTCGCCACGGCAGATTCCCAAATCCTGTGCCAAGAGCTCCGGGCAGGGAGAGCCGTCCGGCCCGAGGCGGCCCGCCTGGTCACCTGATGCTGCCGCCTCTCCGGACTCCCCCGAAAGCAAGCAAGGATGCAGGAAGGACCCAGCACGGCCGGCATTCTGGGAAGGGACTTTGTCGCTGCCGTTCTTCCTCCGGAGGAGAGGGGGCGCTCCCGAGCACGGGGCCTGTGCCGGCTTCTGCCTCAGTATCCCCAGTGGCTAGGACGGAGCCTGGCCCACAGAGACACTGATAAAGCTGAGGGGGGCCGCATGGAGGAGTTTCGCTCCGGGGCCCTGGGGCGGGGCCCCCCGAGTTCCCAGACAAACAAAACCGCAGGGCCTCGCCACACAGGCCTGGGCACACGTGGGAGACGGCAGATAGCTCCCCGGCGGAGGCCAGCAGAAGCTCAAAGAACCGGACGGAACCTTCTTCCGGAAGAATTTGATGTCAAAAAAGGCACTTGAAGGAACTGGCTATTTCTGGGGCGGCTCTTCTCAGACTCTGCTCGCTGGGGCCTGAGTGTTTGTCTGGGCGAGTGTGAGTGTGCTGGAGGCGGGCATATGGGCCGAGGAGGGTCTTAGTGCACCTTCCGGGCGAACAGCCGGCCATTCTCAGACGGTTTGGTCTTATGAGCCGGGATGGCGTCTCTCTGATGGCAGAGCAGCCACAAAGGGCGCCCGGCTGGCCCCACCAGTTCTGAAGGCCGCCGTCATTCAGCTCTCAAAATGATGCGGTGATGGAAGTGGACAGTGATGAGGCCGCCTGCTCTTGGGATGAAGAGACCGAGGCCCCCGGAGGCCCCGGGAGGCCCCCGGAGGCCCCGGGAGGCCCCGCGGTTTTCCTAAGACGGCGCAGGAGGGATGGGATGAAGAATCAAAAACAAACTTTCTCTAAGCGGCCCCCCGCCGTCCCTCCAGCTCCCCACCTGCTGCCCCTCCGGGCACCCTTAATTATTAATCACCCTATTAGAATTCCATCCCCCGTGGGGGGCCTTTAAGTCTTACTTTGCCCTCCTCACACTTGGTGCCGGCCAGCACGAGCCCGGGGTCCGGCAGGTCGTCTCCCAGGTACACGTGGGTGCCGCGGCACAGAATCTTGCCTCCTTCCTGCAGGGGGATGTTGGTTTCTATGGAAACAGCGTTGGTACCGATGACTGGGCGACTGGCTCCTCCTTGGCACTGGATCTTGCCACATTTAGCGTCTCTGGGAGGGGGAAACGGAACCAGAATCGGCCTCAGAAAGAGCACCGGCCAAGCGCCGACCCCTCTCGAAGGCCCCCCCACCTACCTCAGGGCACATTTGGCAAAGGAGCTCTTGGAGTCCTTCCCGCAGTTCCCGTAGGGATCGCCGGCAGAGTTGACTCTCTCAAAGCAGATGCCGGGGGCAGGTTTAGCGCCTGAAAGCAAAGCAAAGGGACACTTTCACGTCCTGCCCATGTCGGTAACGATGTCCTCTGAGCTGGCTCGGCTGTTTGGGTGAAGGCAAGCTGGGCTCGGCGTGCACAGAGATCCCGGCCCACCTCGGGCCTCCTGGGAACGCCGAGAGCCCTGCCCAACCCCAGGACTCCCTGGGAGCCGCTTCTCTTACGCCATGACACGAAGGCCTTTCGGGGAGAGGCTGGGGAGAGGCTGGGGAGAGGCTGGGGAGAGGCTGGGGAGTGGCTGGGGAGAGGCTGGGGAGAGGCTGGGGAGCGGGTGCTGGCGCCTGGGGCCTCCCTGGGGACGTGGCCAGCCGGAGTCCCACCAAGCCTGACCTGGCTGCAAAGGAGGCTGGCCAGCAGGCTTCCTCCTTGGCCCAACCCCGCACGACTCTGCGGAGAAAAGACCCCGAAGAGCCCTGTGGCTCAGGCTTGAAGTCTCGTCACACACGCTCACTCCCCACTTCCCAGGAGCCTCGCTGGCTGGAACCCCAGCTTTGCTTTCCAAGGCTGAGATTAGCCGCAGAAGCGGGGGCCTCGCACCCAAGAGCTGTCCCGCCCAGGGCGGATGACCGAGGCCTGGAGAGGTTCGGCAGGCCGAGAGCTCCTGGTCTGTCCTTCGAGCACGTTCCCTCGTTCGGCAGGGCCAGAGAAGGCTGTGAGATAATGGGGCATCTGCTCGGCCGGGGTTTGGGGGACGCCCTGGTCCTGGGCTCACAAAGCTGGACTTCTCGAGGAGCTCCTGAGAAAACCAGGAAAAGGCCCCCTCCTCGGAGCGTCCGCGTTGCCGGGATTAAGGCCAGTGGCCGGGCGTCTCCTCGGGACGCTGGGCCGGCGGCTTCTCTCAATCCCTACATTCACACTCAGAAGCCGACTAACAGAATCTCCTCCCTGAGAAGAAGGCTGAGTATAGCCGGCCGAAGGGGGCCTCTCGAAGGCCTGAGGAGACGCCCCTTCTCTGCCCCGCGTGTAGACGCTGACATAGAAGCTCGGGAAAGCGGCTGCCGAGAGGGAAAACCGACCTGCAAAACCTCACAAATAAGCAGCTACCAAATGGAGCTCTTCAGGCCGGGACCGTCTTCGGACTTCATCCGCCTTTGAGTCTGTCTTTAGAATCCTTCCTCATCTTCCAAAGCGGGCCAAGCTTCCGCCACCTCTTGGAAGCCCTCCCGCTTCCCCTCGCTGCTTCACTCCTTGCCCCTGACTGGTTCACGTTTATTTATCTAAGAATCAGTCCATCGACACGCCTGGATGAAGCCTTGTTGGCCGCAGTAGCCGGAGAGCCGGTGTCTGGGTCACGAAGTCCTGGGTCTGAGTCTCGCCTCTGTCCTATGCTGGCTTCGTGACCCTGGCCCAGTCCTTTTACTTCTCGGCTTTGATGACTCTCAGAGATGGTCGGGGCAGAGGAGGTGCCAGCCTGCCTTGTGCCAGGGACTAAACTCACTGCGGATTCCTCTCTCCTCCTCCACAAACGTGCCTGGCACTGGGCCAGCAGGCGATCCAGAGGCAAAAACGCAACAAAGTCTGCCCTCAAGGGGTGGCTTTTCTCCATCCAGGGACGGCGCGTCCGGACTGATATTCCTGCAAGCTACGCCCAAAGACGTGGGCAAAGGGGGCACATTAGGAGGGGAGGTGCTGCTGGTTGGGGTGGCAGAAAACGAGGGATTCCTAGAGGTAAAAGGGTGCATCCCAGGCAGGAACATGCAAAGACACAGAGATGAGAGATGGAGGGTCGGGCCATGTTAAAAATGAATATTAATAAATGATTTAAAAAAAACAATATGCTACTGGCTAAGAGACAGAAGGGAGGATCAGTGGAATAGACTTGGGGTAAATGACCTCAGCAAGATAATATACAATAAACCCAAAGATCCCAGTTTTGGGACAAAAACCCACCATTTGACAAAAACTGCTGGGAAAATTGAAAAACAGTATGAAAGAGATTAGGTTTAGATCAACATCTCACACCCTACACCAAGATAAATTCAGAATGGGTGAATGATTTAAATATAAAGAAGGAAACTGTAAGTAAATTAGTTGAACATAGAATAGTATACCTGTCTGATCTATGGGAAAGGAAAGAATTTAAGACCAAGGAAGAGATAGAGAATATTACAAAACACAAAATGAATAATTTTGATTACATTAAATTAAAAAGGTCTTGTACAAACAAAACCAATGCAGGCAAAATTAGAAGGGAAGCAATAAATTGGGGGAAAAATTTATAACAAAAACCTCTGACAAAGGTCTAATTTCTCAAATTTATAAGGAGCTAAAGCAATTGTACAAAAAAATCAAGCTATTCTGCAATTGACAAATGGCCAAGGGACATGAATAGGCAGTTTTCAGATAAAGAAATCAAAACTATCTACAAGCACATGAAAAAGTGTTCTAAATCCCTCCTGATTAGAGAAATGAAAATTAAAACAACCCTGAGGTACCACCTCACACGTAACAGATTGGTCAATATGATAGTAAAGGAAAATAAATGTTGGAGAGGATGTGGCAAAACGGGGACACTAGTGCATGGCTGGTGGAGTTGTGAATTAATCCATCCAATCTGGAAGGCAATTTATAATTATGCCCAAAGGACTTTGATCCCTCTTCCTTCCTTCCTTCCTTCCTTCCTTCCTTCCTTCCTTCC
>NW_025386803.1:0-6399 GCF_016433145.1 Gracilinanus agilis
TGGAGGGGATGTGGCAAAATTGGGACATTAATGCATTGCTGGTGGAGTTGTGAACTGATCCAGCCATTCTGGCTGGCAATTTGGAACTATGCTCAAAGGGCTATAAAAGAATGCCTGCCCTTTGATCCAGCCATACCACTGTTGGGTTTGTACCCCAAAGAGATCATAGATAAATAGACTTGTATAAAAATATTTATAGCCGCGCTTTTTATGTTGGCAAAAAACCTGAAAATGAGGTTATGTCCTTCAATTGGGGAATGGCTAAACAAACTGTGATATACGCTGGTGATGGAATACTATTGAGCTCAAAGGAATGATAAACTGGAGGAATTCCATGTGAACTCGAAAGACCTCCAGGAATTGATAGAGAGCGAAAGGAGCCGAGCCAGAAGAACATTGTACACAGAGACTGATACACTGTGGTAAAATCGAATTTAATGGGCTTCTGTACTAGCAGCAATGCAATGACCCAGGACAAGTCTGAGGGATTTATGGTAAAGAACACTACCCTCATTCAGAGGAAGAACTGTAGGAGTGGAAACACAGAAGAAAAGCAACTGCTTGAACACATGGGACGTGATGGACAATGATGGGGGATGCAGACTTGAAACTATCACACCAATGCAACTATCAACAATTTGGAAATAGGTCTTGATCAATGACACATGTTAAAACCAGGGGAAATGAGGTTGTTGAGACTTCCGTTTAAGATGGCGGCAGAGTAAGGAGCAGCTGCTTGATCTCTCCTAAGCGAAGCATACAGGACTCCACAAGGGGACATAAAAACGAATCCAGACGAACGAAGGAACCCCACAACAGGGCGCAGCATTGAAGGTATGTGGAATCGGGGCATTTCCACGCTATAAAGGGGTAAAACAGCTCTCACTAAAATGCGAGAGGAAGAAGCCCCTTCACCCCCCCCACACACACACACACACCACGCACAGTGCTAAGGCCAACGCACAAGAGTGAAAGCAGGATTCGGGCAACCAGTAAATCACTAGCAGCCCCAGGGCTTGTACCTGAGCGCTGCAAGATGTGGGACCCCATGCGGCTGGGGGTTCACAGGGACTTTGCCGAGCATCTGTGCGGGTGAAGGCATTGCCCTAGGCGCAGACAAAGATCTCGAATGCAGGGACTTTCCCAAGAGTCTGTACAGGTGAAGACATTGCCCTAGGCCTGGACAAAGACCTCTAAAGCAGGGACTTCCCCAAGCATCTGTGTGGGTGAAGGCAGTGCCCTAGGCTTAAATAAAGATCTCCAGCCCAGGCTTGGACCTCGAGTGAGGACCGGAGCAGATGGGAGCGAGGCTGTGGAAGCAGCCCCTGAGACTGCTGAAGGAGCCTCGGCAAAGGGGCAGACCGGGGTCTACCACGAGGCCTGACCCCGAGGTCAAGGAGACGATATTCGGAAAGGCAAGAGAGATGGGTCGTCAGCCACAGATCAACTACCCATCGAAACTGACTATATACTTCCAGGGGAAAGTATGAATTCTTCAACAAAATTGAAGAATTCCAAGTTTTTGCACAAAAGAGACCAGGACTAAATGGATAGTTTGATACCCAAACACAAAAATCAAGAAAAACATGAAAAGGTAAATAAGAGGGGGCAGCTGGGTAGCTCAGTGGATTGAGAGCCAGGCCTAGAGACGGGAGGACCTAGGTTCAAATCTGGCCTCAGACACTTCCCAGCTGTGTGACCCTGGGCAAGTCACTTGACCCCCATTGCCTACCCTTACCACTCTTCTGCCTTGGAACCAATACACAGTATTGACTCTAAGACGGAAGGTAAGGGTTTAAAAAAAAAAAAAGGTAAATAAGAAACAGAGGGAAAAGAAAGAAAACTTATAATTTTTTAAATTTGACTCTATAAAGGCTTAAATAAGATCTAATTATCTGTATTACTATGTGGAGAAATGCTATGTATAATTCTCTGTAGTGAACTCTATTCGCTATTATAATATTCACTATTATAGCAACCAGAAGAATAATTCATAGGGAGAGGATAGGATACTAAATGGTCTAAGATGACATGGGTGGTGGGAAAGAGGGGGGGAATAATAGGGAACACCAAGAAAAATCTGAGTTTATAAGAAAAATAGGATATTCTATTACACACAAAGAGGGCATGGGAAGGGGAGGAGAGAAATACTATTATAAGAAGGAGAGTAAGAGAGCAATAAGAGGGAATAATCAAACCTTACTCTCACTGTAATTAACCTGGAAAGGGAAGAGTAGCTTTATTATCCATTCAGATAAAAAACTCTATCTAACCCTAGTGAGAAAGTCAGAAGGGACAAACCAAAGGGAGCAGGGGAGTGGGGAGGTCAAAAAAGGGAGGGGAGAAAAAGGGGGAGGGAATCCATTAGCCCTTTAAAAAAAAAGAGGGGAATAACAAGGGAGGGGGCAGAAAGGGAAGTCAATCAAGGGAGGGAATAAGGGATACCGGGTCAAAGCAAACCACTGGTTTGAAAGAAAATAGTGTAAGAAGAAGGGGTGGGTCTAGGGGAGGATACAAAAATGTAAGTGAATACACAACTAATAATTGTAACTCTGAATGTGAACAGGATGAACTCGCTCATAAAACAGAAGCAAATAGCAGAGTGGATCAGAAAACAATATCCTACCATATGTTGTCTACAAGAAACACATATGAGGCAGATAGACATACACAAGTTTAAGGTTAAGGGCTTAAGCAAAATCTTTTCGGCATCAAATGAGAAAAAGAAGGCAGGAGTGGCTATTATGATTTCTGACAAAGCCAAAGTAAAAATAGATATGATTAAAAAAGACAGGGAAGGTCATTACATCCTAATTAAAGGCAGTATAAACAATGAGGAAATAACACTGCTCAATATATATGCACCAAGTGGTATAGCATCCATTCATAAAGGAGAAACTGGCAGAGCTCAAGAAGGAAATAGATAGTAAAACCATACTAATGGGAGATCTAAATATTCCTCTTTCAGATCTAGATAAATCAAACCAAAAAATAAATAAGAAAGAGGTAAGAGAGGTGAATGAAATCGTAGAAAAATTAGATTTAATTGATATGTGGAGAAAAATAAATAGGGACAAAAAGGAATACACCTTCTTCTCAGCTGCACATGGCACATTCACAAAGATTGACCATGTAATATGACATAGAATCATTACAAACAAATGTTAAAGAGCAGACATAATAAATGAAACCTTCTCAGATCATAATGCAATAAAAATAATAATTAGTAAGGGCACCTGGACAGGCAAATCAAAAACCAATTGGAGGTTCTGGGTTAAGATGGCTGCAGAGTAAAAAGCAGCTCTCAACCTCTCCTGTCCAAAACACACAAGACTCCTCAAGGGGACATAAGAACAAGTCTAGACTAACGGAGGAACCCCACAACAGGGTGCAGCGTGGAAGGTATGTGGAATCGGGACATTTCCATGCTATAAAGGGGTGAAACGGCTCTCACTAAATCGCAGGCTGAGCAACCACCCTACCCCCAACCCCTCCACACACCACCTATAACGCCGAAGCTAGTTAAAAAGAAATAGAGCAAGTTTGGGGCACCCATCGAGTCATTGGCAGCTCCAGGGCCTGTTCCTGAGAGCAGCAAGATTTGGGACCCCAAAAAGCCAAAGAAAGCATGCAAACACTGAGAGCGGGAGCGGCGGAGGCGTGGGTGGAGGCAGACACAGACACGAGCCAAAGCTCTGAAACCCTGAGTGGGGAATGAGTGTAGACAGGTATATGGAAGCAGCGCCCTGAGACTTGTAAAGGAACCTCCAGGACAGGATCAAGCAAGGGGGTCCACCAGGGGGCTTGACCTTGGAAAAAACCAGACCTCAGACCTCAGTAGCCAAAAGACCGCGGACAGACCCTGAGCGCGAGGATAAACCTGAGAAGCTGCTGGGCTAACAATGGCTACCCAGAACCAGGAAGTTCAGAAGAGAAAGATAAACAACAAGAAAAAGAAGTCTTTAACACTTGACAGCTTTTACACAGAGAAAATCCAGACAACCGAGTAAACAGAGGAGGAGAACAAACAAGCATCCGGACCCTCCTCAAATAAGGAAAATGGGTCACAAGCTATGGAAGAGTTCAAAACTGAGATGCTGAGGAAGATGGAAGAGATCTGGCAAGAATATAACAGTTTAAAAGGTAGAATCTTGCAATTGAAAAGTGAGGCTCAGAAATCAAATGAACTGATAAGCAAATTGAACACCAGAAATGACCAGATTGAAAAGATCATAGCTGAAAACGAAAAGTTTAGAGCCGAAAACCAGTCCCTAAAGGCTAGAATTGAGCAATTAGAAGCTAATGATCTCTCAAGACAACAAGAACAAATAAAACAAAGTTCAAAGACTGAAAAAATAGAAGGAAACATGAAATATCTCAATGAGAGAGTGACAGACCAAGAAAACCGGTCTAGAAGAGACAATTTGAGAATAATTGGTCTTCCAGGAAAACCAGAAATTAATAGAAACCTGGACTCCGTACTAAAAGAAATTATTCAGCAAAATTGCCCTGAAGTCCTACAACAAGAGGGCAATATAGACATTGAAAGGATTCATAGAACACCCACTACGTTTGATCCAGATAAGAAAACGGCCAGAAATATAATTGTCAATTTCAAGAGCTTTCAAGCAAAAGAAAAAATCTTACAAGAAGCCAGAAAGAGACAGTTCAAATATCAAGGAACACCAATCAGGATCACACAGGACTCTAAAAGACCAAAAGGCTTAGAATATGATATTCAGAAAGAACCATTGCAAACAAATGCAAAAGAGCAGAAATAATAAATGTAACCTTCCCAGATCATAATGCAATAAAAATAATAATTAGTAAGGGCACCTGGACAGGCAAATCAAAACCTAATTGGAAATTAAATAATATGATTCTCCAAAACCAATTTGTCAAAGAAGGAGTCATAGAAACAATCAATAATTTCATTGAAGAAAATGACAATGATGAGACATCCTACCAAACTCTGTGGGATGCGGCCAAGGCAGTACTCAGGGGAAAATTTATATCCTTGAGTGCATATATTAACAAATTAAGGAGGGCAGAGATTAATGAATTGGGCATGCAACTCAAAAAATTAGAAAGCGAGCAAATTAAAAATCCCCAGATGAAAACTAAATTAGAAATACTAAAAATCAAGGGAGAAATTAATAAAATTGAAGGTAAAAGAACTATTGAATTAATAAATAAGACTAGAAGCTGGTATTTTGAAAAAACAGATAAAATAGACAACGTACTGGTAAATCTAATAAGAAAAAGGAAAGAAGAAAACCAAATTGACAGTATCAAAGATGAAAAGGGAGACCTCACCTCTAATGAAGGGGAAATTAAGGCAATCATTAAAAACTATTTTGCCCAATTATATGGCAATAAATATAACAATTTAGGAGATATGGATGAATATTTGCAAAAATATAAATTGCCTAGATTAACAGCAGAAGAAATAGAATACCTGAATAATCCCATATCAGAAAAAGGAATTGAACATGCCATCAAAGAACTCCCTAAGAAAAAATCACCAGGACCTGATGGATTCACAAGTGAATTCTATCACACATTCAAAGAGCAACTAATCCCAGTACTAAGACAAATTATTTGATATGATAAGCAAAGGAGTCCTACCAAATTCCTTTTATGACACAAATATGGTACTGATTCCAAAGCCAGGGAGACCAAAAACAGAGAAAGAAAACTACACACCAATCTCCCTAATGGACATAGATGCAAAAATCTTAAATAGAATACTAGCAAAGAGACTCCAACAAGTAATTAAGAAGATCATCCACCATGATCAGGTGGGATTTATACCAGGAATGCAAGGTTGGTTCAACATTAGGAAAACCATCCACATAATTGACCATATTAACAGTCTAACAAACAAAAATCACATGATCATCTCAATAGATGCTGAAAAAGCCTTTGACAAAATACAAAGTCCATTCCTATTGAAAACACGGAAAAGTATAGTAATAGAAGGTCCTTTCCAAAAAATAATAAACAGTATATATCTAAAACCATCAACAAGCATCATATGCATTGGGGATAAATTAGAAGCCTTCCCAATAAGATCAGGAGTGAAACAAGGATGCCCATTATCACCTCTATTATTTAACATTGTACTAGAAACACTAGCAGTTGCAATTAGAGAAGAAAAAGAAATTGAAGGTATCAAAGTGGGCAAGGAGGAGACTAAGCTATCACTCTTTGCAGATGATATGATGGTCTACTTAAAAAATCCTAGAGAATCAACTAAGAAGCTTGTAGAAATAATCAACAACTTTAGCAAAGTTGCAGGATACAAAATAAATGCACATAAATCATCAGCATTTCTATATATTTCCAACACATCACAGCAGCAAGAGGTACAAAGAGAAACACCATTTAAAATCACCC
>NW_025386804.1:0-8803 GCF_016433145.1 Gracilinanus agilis
TTGTCTCTATTTATTTTTCTCCACATATCAATTAAATCTAATTTTTTAGGACTTCATTCACCTCTCTTACCTCTTTCTTATTTACTTTTTGGTTTGATTTATCTAGATCTGAAAGAGGAATATGGTTTTACTATCTATTTCCTTCTTGAGCTCTGCCAGTCTCTCCTTTATGAATTTGGATGCTATACCACTTGGTGCATATATATTGAGCAGTGTTATTTCCTCATTGTTTATACTGCCTTTAATCAGGATGCAATGACCTTCCCTATCTTTTTTAATCATACCTATTTTTACTTTGGCTTTGTCAGAGATCATAATAGCCACTCCTGCCTTCTTTTTCTCATTTGACACCCAAAAGATTTTGCTCAAGCCTTTAACCTTAAACTTGTGTGTGTCTACCCATCTCATATGTGTTTCTTGTAGACAACATATGGTAGGATTTTGGTTTCTGATCCACTCTGCTATTTGCTTCCGTTTTATGAGAGAGTTCATCCCATTCACATTCAGAGTTAAAATTATCTGTTGTGCATTCACTGACATTTTTGTATCCTCCCCTAGACCCACTCCTTCTTCTTACACTATTTTCTTTCAAACCAGTGGTTTGCTTTGAGCCACTATCCCTTATCCCCTCTCTTGATTGATTTCCCTTTCTACTACCTCCCTTGTTATTCCCCTATTTTTATTTTTAAAGGCCTAATGAATTCCCTCCCCCTTCTTCTCCCCTCCCTTTTTTTACCTCCCCTCTCCCCTTCTCCCCTTGGTTTATCCCTTCTGACTTTTTCAATAGGGTTAGATAGAGTTTTTTATCCCAATGGATAATATAGCTACTCTTCCCTCTCCGGGTTGATTACACTGAGAGTAAGGTTTAAATATTACCTCTTAATGCTCTCTTCCTCTCCTTATTATAATAGTATTTATCCCCTCCCCTTCCCATGCCCTCTTTGTGTGTAATAGAATATCCTATTTTTCTTATTCACTCAAGTTTCTCTTGGTGTCCCCTACTATTCACCCCCGTCTTTCCCACCCCCGTGTCATCTTAGACCATTTAGTATTCCGTCCTCTCCCTATGAATTATTCTTCTGATGGCTATAATAGTGAATACTATAATAGTGAATAGAGTTCACTACAGAGAATTATACATAGCATTTCTCCACATAGAAATACAGATAATTAGATCTTATTGAAGTCCTTAAAGAGGCAAATTTAAAAAAAATTATGAGTTTTCTTTCTTTCCCCTCTCTTTCTTATTTAACTTTTCATATTTCTCTTGATTTTTGTGGTTGGATATCAAACTTTCCATTTAGTCCTGGTCTTTTCTGTGCAAATATTTGGATATCTTCAATTTTGTTGAAAGCCCATACTTTTCCCTGGAAGTATATAGTTATTTTCGATGGGTAGTTGATCCGTTGTTGAAGTCCCAGCTCTCTTGCCTTTCTGAATATCATATTCCAAGCCTTGCGGTCTTTTAGCATAGAGGCTGCCAGATCCTATGTGATCCTGATTGGTGCTCCTCAATATCTGAATTGTCACTTTCTGGCTTCTTGTAAAATTTTTTCTTTTACTTGGTAGCTCTTGAATTTGGCTGTTATATTCCTGGGTGCTGTCCTTTCTGTGTCTAGTGTAGAGGGTGATCTATGGATCCTTTCAATGTCTATATTGCCCTCTTATTGTAGAACTTCAGGGCAATTTTGCTGAATAATTTCTTTTAGTATAGATTCCAAGTTTCTATTAATTTCTGCTTTTTCTGGAAGACCAATGATTCTCAAAGTATCTCTTCTAGACCGGTTTTCTTGGTCTGTCACTTTCTCATTGAGATATTTCATGTTTCCATCTATTTTATCAGTCTTTTGACTTTGTTTTATTCTTGTTGTCTTGAGAGATCATTAGTTTCTAATTGCTCAATTCTAGCCTTTAGGGACTGGTTTTTGGCTATGATATTTTGGTTTTCCTTTTCAATCTGGTCATTTCTGGTGTTCAATTTGCTTATCAGTTCATTTGATTTCTGAGTCTCACTTTCCAATTGAAAAATTCTGACTTTTAAACTGTTATTTTCTTGCCAGATCTCTTCCATCTTTCTCAGCATCTCAGATTTGAACTCTTCAATAGCTTGAGACCAGTTTTCATTGTTTTGGGAAGGTTTGGATATGATTACTTGTTTGTCCTCCTCTGTTGTCTGGTTTTTCTCTGTGTAAAAGTTGTTGAGTGTTCCAGAGTTCTTCTTGATAATCTTTCTCTTCTGGGCTTCCCGATTTTGGTTTGCCATTTATGTTACCCCAGCGCCTTCTGTACTTTATCCTCACACTCAGGGTCTGTGTGCGCTGTCTAGGCTCCTGAGGTCTCAGGTCCCATTGTTCTTGGGGTTGAGCCTCCTGGTTGTTCCTTGTCTGCCCCTCTGCCCGAGGCTCTTTCAGCAGTCTCAGGGGCTGCTTCCACAGCCGTACTCCGGTCTGCACCGTGTCCCCACTCGAGGTCCAAGCCTGCGCTCGAGATCCTTGTCTGAGCCTAGGGCACTGCCTTCACCCGCGCAGATGCTCAGGAAAGTCCGTGCACATTCTTTAGCTTCTTGGGGTCCTAAGTCTTGCTGCTCTCAGGAACAAGCCCTGGAGCTGCCAGTGACTTACTGGGTGCCCCAAACCTGCTTTCATTCTTGTGTGCTGGCCTCTGAGTTGTACGTGGTGTCGGGGGTGGGGGAGGAGCTTCTTCCTCTCTCGTTTTAGTTAGAGCTGTTTCACCCCTTTATAGAGTGGAAATGCCCCGATTCTACGTACCTTCAATGCTGCGCCCTGTTGTTGGGTCCCTTTCGTTCGTCTGGATTTGTTTTTATGTCCCCTTGAGGAGTCCTGTATGCTTCGGGTAGGAGAGATCAAGCAGGACTGCTCCTTACTCTGCCTCCATCTTAACCAGAAGTCCCTGAGGTTGGTATATTTTTAATATGAGATACCTTTAAATTTCTTTAAAATTTTTTACTACTTGACTTTTTAAAATTTTCTCATTTGAAAATGGAGTCATTCATTTTGGGGGGAACATAATTTTCAAGATATCAATTTTGTGCCTTCTGCACTAAGCTGGTAAATTTCCTTTCCAGTCTTTCCTCCAAAATCAATATTTTTTTCTCCATTCCTTCCTTTAGCTATTTCATTCCATTTATAATTTCAATTCAATCTTTTTATAAAGAACTTTTGACTCAAATCATCTAGGAATTCTGGTTTGATCTGTGCCCAATCTGTGTTTTTTTTTGAGGCTTTGCTTTTAAATATTTTGCAGTTAGTCTGTCCTTCTCTATTTGCTTCTTGTGCTTCCTAATATGAAAATAGTTATTTATTGTCAAAGCATTTTTGTTTTGTTAGTCATTCTTCAAATATTATTTCCCAGATTAAGACTTTGTATTAGGGTCAGGAGCTTTTTATTTTACAAAGAAATATTAGGACCATTTTTGTCCTTTCTGAAGATATTGAGAGAGGAGTACTTCTAGAATCTTAGGAACTTGTAAACTTTCATAAACCTCAAAGCAATTTGAATCCAGACCTAAATCTAATTTTTATTTACCTGGTCTGACTTTTTTTTGTAAACACCTGACACTGGTTTAAGCCCAGGCTGGCCTTGATTGGTATTCCTTTAGATTTCTTCTGACCTTACTCTATCAGCTAGCTAGAAGACTCTACAGGTTCAACACTAAAGGTACCCTCTTGATATGAGTTTTTTGCCCTATGTACTCAGCTGCAGTATAGGACCCAAATTATAATGGGGGATAGAATTCAGGTCTTGGGTCAGAGAAAGCTTCTATCTTTCTCATTTTCCTGCTCTCTGCAAACTATCTGTTATTATCATCATAACAATATCAGTTCCATTCCCTGCTGAATCCAACACCCTCTCCTTATCCTGGTAGACAGCCACAGGTCCCAATTCAGTTCTGATGCTAAAAGACTCTGTTATTCCTAGATTGAATCCTTCCCCATAACCACAAACTACTCTCTGTCTTTCTATGCTTTATTAGACTGGGTGAGGGGAGAAAATGACTCTTGTTTTTCTGTGAATTTTCTGATTACTAATTGATGATGCACCTAGACTTAGAAGGAAAATTAGGAGCTCTTGATGTAATTGTGGGAAAAAAACTTAGAGCTTGGGCTCTATCTTATTCTTCGATGTTTACTGTTTTTCCTTTTAAATTCAGTTTAACATTAATTTATTAAGTACTTATGCAAGTCACCTGAGGACCCCAAAATAGTATGATAATTATATCCCTTATGAATTTTAATTATATTATTATCAATAATAACAAGTAATATATGGCAGTTTTCCATTTTACAAAGCAAATTATACTTATTAGCCACTTTCAAATACTCTAGGTTACCATCAAACTGGTCAACTTTTTTTATATTCATCAGTCCATTTCTCCCATAGCTTTACCTAGACTATCTCCCATAAGTGGAATATACTCTATCCTCATTTCAGTTCCTTAGAGCCTTTAGCTTCTTAAGGTTATATTCAGTTGCTAATTCTAAAACCCCTGAGTTATTGTTTTCTCAACCTCCTTTAAGTTATCATGAATTTCTCTAATTACATGTTGTATCTCTTAATAGAATGTAAGCTCCTTGAAGCAGGAAGTATTTCATAGAAAAGTAATTTACACATAAAGTAGGATCTCATTTTATGTGAAATCAAAAGACACAAATTCAGGTATCTAATTCACAATAAAAAAAAATAAAAACAAAGGCAGGAAAATGTGTAAAATTTTAGAAAATTTAATTATGGGATATATCTTCACCATTTACCCATGGAGTGTAAAGTCTCACAGCAGTTCTAACAATCGTGCTTATTCTCATTTCAAGAAGAGTTAGTGTGTGTAATTAAATTATTTTACTCCAAACATTAACACCTGTATCAGTGTTGTTCAGAATTCTCACTTGTAAACAATTGTGTTCATGTCAGAGCACTGCTTGTCTTTGTTTAATTAATGGCACTTGGTTATTAATAATGGCTTCAAAGCTCAGGAGTAATGATGCAGCCAACTCTGGTAAGCCTTAGAAAAGCTATAAAGTGCCCAGATATGTTTTTTATAAGAAATGCTTATTAAATAATAGGGTTCATTATTTTATGCAATTTTTTACTTATGTGAAAGATCTTAGAATATATTCTAAGTCATGTAAAATGAAGTCCTATTATATTTCAGAACTCTGAATAATCTTTGGAAGGAAGAAATTAAGTAATGGTATATGTGGAAAATTCTAGAAATGTAACTGAAAAATTAGTTGAAACTATCAATAATTTTAACAAATAGCAAGATATAAAATCACATAAATCTTAAGCATTTTATATAGCATCAACAAAGCACTGCAAGTAATGATAATAAGTGATAATTCATTTAAAACAACCATAGAATAAAATGCCGAGGAGTATATCCACCAAAACAAATCCAAAAATTACAGCAACATAATTATAAAAATACTTTTTATACAAATGAAGGCAGATTTAAAAGTTGGAAAATATTAATTGTTCATGAGTGTATAGTGCCAGTATAATTAGGGTGACAATTTTACATAAACTAATCTGCTAATTCAATGCCATCCCATTAAAATTACCAAAAATTATTTTCTAAAACTAAAAAAAACAATAAAATTCATTTGGAAGAATAACAGACAAGATTATCAAAGCAAATAATGAAAAAATGTAAAGGAAGGAGGTCTAACAGTACCAGATTTTATTTTGATAAAGCAGTAATTATTAAAACTATTTGGTACTGGGTTCCGGGTTAAGATGGTGGCAGAGTAAGAAGCAGTTCTTAACCTCTCCTGACCGAAACACACAAAACTCCTCAAGGGGACATAAAAACAAGTCCAGACGAACAGAGGAACCCCACAACAGGGCACAGCGTGGAAGATACGTGGAATCGGGGCATTTCCATGCTATAAAGGGGTGAAACAGCTCTCACTAAATTGCGGGCTGAGCAACCACCCCAACCCCACCCCCTCCACACACAACACCTATAGTGCCGAAGCCAGCTAAAAAGAAATAGAGCAAGTTTGGGGCACCCATCGAGTCATTGGCAGCTCCGGGGCCTGTTCCTGAGAGCAGCAAGATTTAGGACCCCAAAAAGCTAACGAACGCACACAAAATCTGAGCGAGGGAGCAGGGTGCCGAGAGCGGACACAGGGCGCAGAACGCGGGCTTAGAGGGCAGGCGCGGGAGGAGGCGTGGGTGGAGGCATACACAGCCACGAGCTAAAGCTCTGAAACCCTGAGTGGGGAACCAATGCAGACAGGTATAAGACTGTGGAAGCAGCGCCCTAAGACTTGTAAAGAAACCTCCAGCAGAGGATCAAGCAAGGGGGTCCACCAGGGGGCTTGACCTTGGAAAAAACCAGAACTCAGACCTCAGGAGCCAAAAGACCGCGGACAGACCCTGAGCGCAAGGATAAACCTGAGAAGCTGCTGGACTAACAATGGCTACCCAGTCTCAGGAAGTTCAGAAGAGAAAGATTAACAACAAGAAAAAGAAGTCTTTAACACTCGACAACTTTTAAACAGAGAAAATCCAGACAACCGAGCAAACAGAGGAGGAGAACAAACAAGCATCCAGACCCTCCTCAAATAAGGAAAACTCCTCACAAGCTATGGAAGAGTTCAAAATTGAGATTTTGAGGAAAATGGAAGAGATCTGGCAAGAAAATAACTGTTTAAAAGATTGAATCTTGCAATTTGAAAGTGAGGCTCAGAAACCAAATGAACTGATAAGCAAATTGAACACCAGAAATGACCAGATTGAAAAGGAATACCAGAAGATTATGGCCGAAAACCAGAAGATTATAGCCAAAAATCAAAAGATCATAGCCGAAAACCGAAAGATTATAGCCGAAAATCAATCCCTAAAGGCTAGAATTGAGCAAGTAGAAGCTAATGATCTCTCAAGACAACAAGAACAAATAAAACAAAGTCAAAAAACTGAAAAAATAGAAGAAAACATGAAATATCTCAATGAGAGAGTGACAGACCAAGAAAACGAGTCTAGAAGAGACAATTTGAGAATAATTGGTCTTCCAGAAAAAGCAGAAATTAATAGAAACCTGGACTCCATACTAACAGAAATAATTCAGCAAAATTGCCCTGAAGTACTACAACAAGAGGGCAATATAGACATTGAAAGGATCCATAGAACACCTGCGACATTCGATCAAGAAAAGAAAACACCCAGAAATATAATTGCCAAATTCAAGAGTTTCCAAGCAAAAAAAAAAATCTTACAAGAAGCCAGAAAGAAACAATTCAAATATCAAGGAGCACCAATCAGGATCACACAGGATCTGGCAGTCTCCACACTAATAGATCGCAAGGCTTCGAATACGATATTCAGAAAGGCAAGAGAGCTGGGCCTGCAACCACGGATCAACTACCCATCAAAATTAACTATGTATTTCCAGGGGAAAGTATGGGCATTCAAAAAAATTGAAGAATTCCAGGTATTTGCACAGAAAAGACCAGGGCTAAATGGAAAGTTTGATATCCAACCACAAAAATCGAGAAAAACATGAAAAGGTAAATAAGAAACAGAGGGGAAAGAATGAAAACTTATAATTTTTAAATTTGCCTTTTTAAGGGCCTCAGCGAGATCTAACTATCTGTATTCCTATGTAGATAAATGTTATGTATAATTCTCTGTAGTGAACTCTATTCACTATTATAGTATTCACTATTATAGTAATGAGAAGAATAACTCACAGGGTGAGGGTGGAACACTAAATAATCTAAGATGACATGGGGGATGGTAAAGAGGGGGTGAATAGCAGGGGACACCAAGAGAAACTTGAGTGAATAAGAAAAATAGGATATTCTATTACACACAAAGAGGGCATGGGAAGGAGAGGGGACAAATACTATTATAAAAAGGAGAGGAAGAGAGCATTAAGAGGTAATAATCAAACCTTACTCTCAGTGTAATCAACCCGGAGAGGAAAGAGTAGCTATACTATCCATTGGGACATAAAACTCTTATCTAACCCTTCTGAGAAAGTTAGAAGGGATAAACCAAGGGGAGCAGGGGAGTGGGGAGGTCAAAAAAAGGGAGGGGAGAAGAAGGGGGAGGGAATTCATAAGGCCTTTAAAAACAAAAAGAGGGGGAAAAATAAGGTAAGGGGTAGAAAGGGAAATTAATCAAGGGAGGGGATAAGGGATAGGGTCTTAATAGCAAACCACTGGTTTAAAAGGAAAAAGTATTAGATAAAGGAGGTAGAAATAGGGGAGGATACAAAAATGTCAGCAAATGCACAACTGATGATTATAACTCTGAATGTGAATGGGATGAACTCACTCATAAAACGGAAGCAAATAGCAGAGTGGATCAGAAACCAAAATCCTACCATATGTTGTCTACAAGAAACACATATGAGACGGGTAGACACACACAAGTTTAAGGTTAAAGGCTTGAGCAAAATCTTTTGGGCATCAAATGAGAAAAAGAAGGCAGGAGTAGCTATTATGATTTCTGACAAAGCCAAAGTAAAAATAGATATGATTAAAAAAGACAGGGAAGGTCATTACATCCTGATTAAAGGCAGTATAAACAATGAGGAAATAACACTACTCAATATATATGCACCAAATGGTATAGCATCCAAATTCATAAAGGAGAAACTGGCAGAGCTCAAGAAGGAAATAGATAATAAAACCATACTAGTGGGAGATCTAAAAATTCCTCTGTCAGATCTAGATAAATCAAACCGAAAAATAAATAAGAAAGAGGTAAGAGAGGTGAATGAAGTCCTAAAAAAATTAGATTTAATTGATATGTGGAGAAAAATAAATAGAGACAA
>NW_025386805.1:0-6285 GCF_016433145.1 Gracilinanus agilis
TATATATATGTGTATATATATATATATATAGTTATCTGCCTCCTGGCTCCTCCATACACACATAATATGTCAATGAAAGATAATCTCAAAGGGAAGTGGGGGGATGCACTGTGGGAAGATCTCTTGAAGACCTCTTGAAGAAGATAGGGCTCAAATTGAGTTTTGAAGGATGCCAAGGGATCTATGGAAGTAGAGATGAGGAAAAACATTCCAAGTATGGGGTACAGCCAGTAAGAGTCATTGAGTTGAGTTTAAGGAACAGCAAAGGGGCCAATGTAGCTGAATTATACAGTATGTGGTGGCAAGTTAAGATATAAGATTGGAAGGTAGGATGGGTCCAGGTTTCAAAGGACTTTAAACCAAAAAGAGTACTTTACATTTGATTCTGGAAGTATTTGGTGGATACTAGAGTTTACTGAGGTTGTGGGGTGAGTGTGTGATCATCATATGATCATTCTTGTACTTTAGGCTTGACAGCTGAATGGAGGGTGGATTGGAAGGAAGAGAAACTTGACACAGGGAGACCAACCACGAGGTTATGGCAGTAGTCTAAGTATGCGTGACAAGGGCCAGAATCAATATGGTAGCAGTTTGAATAGAGAGAAGAGGGCATATATAAGAGTTCTGAAGGCATAAAAGACAAAACTTGACAACAGATTGGATACGTTGGACAAATGAGAGTAAGGAATTAGGGATGACACTGAGGTTGCTAGCCTGGGAGAATTGTGATGCTCATAACAATAATAAGAAAGTTGAGGAGAGAAAATTAGGGGTGGGAGAGAGGTAATAAATTCTGTTTTGGACTTGGTGAGTATGAGATGTTTACAAGAGTCAGACCTAGAGACAGGAGGTCCTAGGTTCAAATCCGGCCTCAGACACTTCCCAGCTGTGTGACCCTGGGCAAGTCACTTGACCCCCATTGCCCAACCTTACCACTCTTCCACCAAGGAGCCAATACACAGAAGTTAAGGGTTTAAAAAAAAAAAAAGAGAGATGTCTATAGGACATCCTGTTTGAGATATCTCAAAGGTGACTGGCAGTGCATCCTGGAAGAAGAACTAGGGCTAGATTTATATAGACCTGGGAATCATCTGCTTAGAGATGACAGTTGAGACCATGGGAGCTGATGAGCTCACTAAGCAAAATAATGTATAGAGATAAAGGAACCCAGGGGAAACTCTTGGGCAATACCCATAGTTAATGGGCAATTTTTTGGATGAAAATCCAGCAAAGGAGATTGAGAAAGAGTAGTCAGTCTAGTAGGAGGAGAATGAGGGGAAGGCAGTGTCAGAAAAACCCAAAATAGAGCATCCAGGCAGAGAGTCAGTCCAGTGTCAGATACTACAGATGGTCAGTAAGGGTGAGGACTGAGAAAAAGTCATTAGATTTGGCCTTTAAGAGGTCTTTTCTAACTTTGGAGAAAAGAAGTTTTAATTGAACAATAAGGTCAGAAAACAGATTGCAGAGGGTTTAAAAGTGAGCAAGAGCAGAGGAAGCTTCTATTTCTTCTATATCTAATATAGACGGCTTTCTCAAAGAATTTAGCTGAGAAGAGAAGTAGTGGAATGTAGTTAGCAGGGATGGCAGGATCAAGTAAGAATTTTTTTAAGCATAGGAGGATGTGGGGGTGTTTGTATACAGCAGGGAAGAAGCAAGTAGAAAGGGAGACTTTAAAGAATAGAGAAAGAGGATGACAGGGTGGAATGGGATCAGTGTTATATATTTCTGATTTGGCAAGAAGGATCATCTCTTATGTGAAATGTCTAGAGGAGGAGATATTGAAAGGAAGATAGCTGAATGATGTGAGAGGAGGGGAGAAGAGAGAATTCTCATCAGATAGTCTATTTTTTAAAACCCTTACCTTCTGCCTTAGTATCAGTTCTAAGACAAAAGCCCAGCAAAGGCTAAACAAATAGGGTTAAGTGACTTGCCCAGGGACACCCAGCTAAGAAGTATCTGAGGCCAAATTTGAAACTATCTCCTCATGATTCTAGGCCTGGCTCTCTGCCCACTGTACTATCTAGTTGTCCCTCTCAGCAGATAGTCTTGATTTTTTTTTTTTTTTTTTTTTTGGTGAATGACGAAGTGAGGTTTTCAGTTGAGAGTTAGTGGATGGGGTGCTATGAGAGGCTTGAGGAAAGACATGAATATTTGGGACAGGTGCTGTTGTGGATAGTATAGAGAATTAATTAGGGAGATATAAAAGGACTGCCTTGCTGAGAGCCCACTAGAAGTTATGTAACATCAATTTGTAATGGACCCAGTCTGCATGATTTCATTATTTCCTTCAACTACATTGAGTGACATATGAATGGAAATGAAGGAGGTGGATGGTAGGAATAATCCAAGGTGAGACTTAGCAAACATGATTCATGATAGAACAAGGGGACAAGTAGGAGATAGTGTGGAGTTGAACTTATTCACAAAGGGGTCAAAATAATAGGGAGAAGTGTAGACAGTACAAGGATGATGGCTTTAAAAGAACTAAGGATGGAAAGATTAGAGGTCATGATGAGATGGAGAACAGGATTAAGATTTGTAATGCATAGAGAAAGATGGAATGCTAAAATATTATGACCAAATAAAGCCATCGCAAAATTCATGAACATAGAAGTAGAAAACTTGTGGGTAATGGCAAAAATCAAGGGTATGAACCATCTCCATGTGTAGCCTAGGAAGAGTGGAAGAAAATTTCACGAGAACTATATAGTAAAGACATGAGAGCTTGAGATATTTGAGGGGACATCACTGTGTGTGTTGAAGGTCCCTAGTATGAAGGCTAGAGTTGTGGTGGAAGGACTGAGCCAGGCAACTAACTATATATGTGTATAACTAAATAGTTGATATAACTATTTTTCAACCACATTGTAAGATAATATTGGTTATCTTAAAGGTATCTTATGGGTTAAAGGCACCGGTCTTCCGTATTGGATCTAGAGGGCAGAATTAGGAGCTAGATGTTGAATTAAAGCAGATTTAGGCTTCTTAAAAGAAAACCCTTCTTAACTCATTAGAGCTGCCTAAAAGTTAAATGTGCCACTTTAGGAAAGAGTGAGTTTTTGTTTACTGGAAATCTTGAAGTCAAGACTAAATAATTATATGTCAACCAATTAATCAATAAACATTTATTAAATGCTTTCTCAGTGCCAGGCATTGTGCTAAGTACTTAGGAATGCAAAAAGAAGCAAAATACAATCCCTTCCCTCAAGGAGTTTACAATCCAGTGGAAGAGACAAGATGCAAACAAATATATACAGAGCAGATCTTTACAGAACAAATAGGAAATAATTAACAGAGGAAAGGTGCTAGAACCAAGAGGGTTTGGGGAAGGCTTCCAGTAAAAGTTGGGGTTTTAGTTGGGACTTAAAGGAGCTTTAGGCCAGGTGGAGGAGGACATTCTAGGTGTGGAGGACAGCCCAAGAAAATGCCTAAAGTCTAAAGATGGACTGTTTTGTTCCGGGAACAGCAAAGAGACCCATGTTGCTGCATCAGAAAGTTATATATTAGAGTAAAGTGTAAGAATCTAGAAAAGGTAGTAGAGGGCGAGGTTAATAAGGCTGTTGAAGGCCAAACAGAGCCTTTTGTATTTGATCTTGGAGGAACAGGGAAACACTGGCATTTATTGGCAGGTGGGGAGTAAGGTGGGGCTATGACATATGTGGCATGGTTAGACCTGTGCTTTAGGGAAATCACATTAGTGGCTGAATGGAAGATTGGAATGGAGTGGGGAGAGCCTTGAGGCAGGCTGTCCCACCAGAAGGCCATTGCAATAGGTCCGAAAGTGAGGTGCATTCGAGAGGTGGCAGTGTCAGAGGAGAGAAGAAAGAATATTTGAGAGATGTTGCAAAGGTGAAATTGCAGATTTTGGCAACAGACTAGATATGAGAGATAGTGGGGAGTCCTAGATGACTCCTAGGTTGTGAGCTTGAGGAAATGGTATTGCCCTTTAGAAGACAGGAACAGGGAGAGGGTTTGGGGGAAAGATAATGACTTCTGTTGTGGATATATTAAATTAAAAATGCCTGCTAGACAGAAGAAAAACTTAATTGATCACGTGGTTCAATGGGGATATGATTGGGGTATTGGCATTAAAAGATCACTCTATTGAAAATATGAATAATATGTAAATAGGGTTTGAACAATGATACATGTATAACCCAGTGGAATTGCTTGGCAGCTCTGGGAGAGGGGAGGGAAGAGGGGTGGGAAAAATCATAAATCATGTAACCATGGAAAAGTATTCTAAATAAATAATTTTTAAAAAATGTCTGCTAAACTTCCAGTTCAAAATGTCTAAAAGATGGTTAGAAATGTCAGGAATGTTATGAGGGAATTCCTAATCAGATTCAAATTGGACTAGCTAGTTTTTGACATCCCATTCTGTGATTTTCCTGGTCAAATTTATATCATATGTTCCTATATTTCTTCCTACTGTAAGGGAAAACTCTATCAAGCCCAGGAAATTTGATCTAATATGGATAGGGACCTTATAATAATCGGATTAGAGGAAGCTGTTTCTGATTCCAGCTACTTATTAGTATTTTCTTCTTCCTCAAATTATTTTGTATTTACTTGCCTGTATAAATGTTCTGTGTGTGCCCAAGACTCTTATCTAGGTCCTCTTCTTTCCTCACCCACTTACCCTTAAGAACCTCATCATTACAGATTGATTCAATTATCTCTATACAGACAGTCCTGAAATCCATATGTCCAAGTCTTAATCTCTCTCTTAAATTCCATTCCAGCATCACCAACTTACTTGCTAGGCATCTCTACCTGGATGTGCCATAGACATCTTAACATCTCCTTTAGGGAATTTATTACATTTTTTTCCCTCAGATTCCTCCTTTATATAGACTTCCCCATTTCTGTTAATGACACTACTATACTTTCAGTCACATAGTTATGTTCAAAGCTTTGGAATTGTCCTTTATTCTCCCCTTTTCCTCATCATATTCCCTCCCCCATCCTGTATTCTCTCAATTGCTGAGTCTTTTCAGTTCTACTTTTACTACATCTCTGGTACAGCTTCCTTCCTCTCTAATCCCAGAGCTTCTCTTCTGACTCTCATCACCTCTTGCTTGGATCATTCTAATGGCCTCTGATATGGCCTCCACACTTTTAGTCTCTTTCTTTTCTATTCCTTATTGCCCTCCACTGGACACTTCAGTTTTTCAATCTCCTTATACTATGGTGACCAGAAATGAATATAAAACACCAAATGTCATCTGGCAAAGGCAGACTACAGAGGGACTATTGCCTCTTTATTTCTATATCTCTCTTACAACTTTTCCTAGCATCACAGTAGCTTTCATGGCAGTTATTAATGATATTTAATTACCAAATCTAATGGCCATTTCTTGTTTGTCATCCTCATTGATCTCTCTGCAGCATTTGGCACAGTTGATCACCTTCTCTTCCGATATTTTTTCCTCTCTCAGTTTTCATGACATTGCTCTCTCCTCTTTCTCTTTTCAACTATTCCTTTTCAATTATCTTTAGTAGGTATTTAACTACCTTTTCTTTAGTTATCTGTATTATGCCTACCAACCAAGAGTATCTCCCAGATCTCTCTTCTGGGTCTTGTCTTTTTGCTCTATCATATCTCACTTATTAATATCTCATCAACTCTATGGTTTCATTTATCATCTCTATGAGCCCTTAATGAATGATCATTGAGGGGGTAGTTCTCAATCAATGGATTAAGAACCAAGTCTGAAGATGGGTGATCTTGTCTTCAAATCTGCCCTCAGACACTTCCTAGCTATGTGACCCTGGGCAAGTCATGTAACCCCCCCTCCCCCATTGCTTAACTCTTTCTGCTTTGGAACCAATAAAAAGTAATGATTGCAATGTGGAAGGTAAAAGTTTTTAAATTCTTGTTAACATTTATCATCCTGTGAAGATGACTTCCAGATATATGTACTCACCCCTATTAATTCTCCTGAGTGCCAGGCCCACATTAACTTATGACTTTTAGACATCTCAAACTGAATGTCCCATAGATATCTCAAACTCAACATGTCCAAAACAGAATTCACTATTTTTTTTTTCTCTAAACCTTCTCCTCTTCTGAACTGCCTTATTACCATCCATAGTTGCACCACTATCTTCCCAAAGTGCCACACTGGCAACCTTAGTGTCATCCTTCATTCCTCATTCTCACTTACCCTACATTTCTAATCTTTTGCCAAATCCTCATTCTATTCAGAACATCTCTCATCTCTGTCTTCCACTCACAAAGTTGTAGATCTAGTTTGTTCCTTCCCTCCCTCCCTCCTTCCC
>NW_025386806.1:0-3608 GCF_016433145.1 Gracilinanus agilis
GCTATTATCTTTCGGTTTTTGGCCATAATCTTCTGGTTTTCGGCCATAATCTTCTGGTATTCCTTTTCAATCTGGTCATTTCTGGTGTTCATTTGCAAGATTCTACCTTTTAAACAGCTATTTTCTTGCCAGATCTCTTCCATTTTCCTCAAAATCTCAGTTTTGAACTCTTTCATAACTTGTGAGGAGTTTTCCTTATTTGAGGAGGGTCCGGATGCTTGTTTGTTCTCCTCCTCTGTTTGCTTGGTTGTCTGGATTTTCTCTGTGTAAAAGTTGTCGAGTGTTAAAGGCTTCTTTTTCTTGTTATTATTCTTTCTCTTCTGAGCTTCCTGAGACTGGGTAGCTATCATTAGCCCAGCAGCTTCTCAGGTTTATCCTCGCGCTCAGTGTCTGTCCGTGGTCTATTGGCACCTGAGGTCTGAGTTCTGGTTTTTTCCAAGGTCAAGCCCCCTGGTGGATCCCCTTGCTTGATCCTCTGCAGGAGGTTCCTTTACAAGTCTCAGGGCGCTGCTTCCACAGTCGTATACCCGTCTGCACTGGTTCCCCACTCAGGTTTTCAGAGCTTTAGTTCCTGGCTGTGTCTGCCTCCAACCACGCCTCCGCCCGTGCGTCCACTCTCTGCTCCCGCGCTCAGATTGCACGTGTGTTCTTTGGCTTATTGGGGTCCTAAATCTTGCTGCTCTCATGAACATGCCCCTGAGCTGCCAATGACTCGATGGGTGCCCCAAACTTGCTCTATTTCTTTTTAGCTGGCTTCAGAGCTATAGATGTTGTGTGTGGAGGGGGTGGGGGTAGGGTGATTGCTCAGCCCGCGATTTAGTGAGAGCTGTTTCACCCCTTTATAGCATGGAAATGCCTCGATTCCACGTACCTTCCACGCTGTGCCCTGTTGTGGGGTTCCTCCGTTCGTCTGGACTTGTTTTTATGTCCCCTTGAGGAGTTTTGTGTGTTTCAGTCAGGAGAGGTTAAGAGCTGCTTCTTACTCTGCCGCCATCTTAACCCGGAACCCCTCTACTTTATTCTCCATTTGACATTTTCCAAGGTATAAATGCTCACACTGAAAATTTAACAACCAGCTTTTTCAAACCAGTGATCTAGCACATCTCTAGTCAGAGCAGACAATAAATAACTGCTTGAACACTTCAGGACCAAGGAAATATGTACTACTAGGATAGAAGGGAATTAATCCTAGTATTGTCCTATTCCTTTTGTGCTTTGCCAGGTGAAAGTAAACTAAACAAATTCATTCCCGGCAAGAGAACTGATAGGTGACAACTCAATTTAATTAAATAAACACTTATTAGGCATTTTCCAGAGTCAAGGCATTATGTTAGACCCTGGGGGAAGGAGGGAATAAGCATTTATTAAGCACCTACTACACAGCAAGCACTTTACAAATACTATGTCCTTTGATTCTTATACATACCCTGAGAGGTAGGTACTATTATTTTTCCCACTTTACATTGAGAAAACTGAGGCAGGTGGAAGTCAAGTGACTTGCCTGGGGGTCATAAGGCTAGTGTCTGATGTCTGATTTGAATTCAGATCTGCTTGACTCTAGATTCAATGCTCTACACACCTAACTATGCAGGGACTCACAGATTAAAAATGAAAAATTGTTTCTTCTTTCAAAAAGCTTGTGGTTGTTCATCCTTTGTTTTTGAAGAGAACCAATGACAACATCATGGGGTGATTTCCTGACTTGTGCATGAACTGCATTTATGTGAGGTAGAATTGCATAAAGACCTCAGTTTCATTCTCTTTTCCAGAGTCATTGAAGTCTAATGGCAAGACAAAAGTCAGGACAATTGGTGATGGCCTAGGATACAGTAGATTACTTTGGCATCTTTGATGCTGACCAAGCTCTAAGCTCCCCATGAGACCTGCTTCTGCTGCTTTCATGACTGTTGGAACACATTGCTTTCAACTGCCCCTATTACCAGGGGAAGTCTTCACATTCTTGATGTAGACATCCCACTAACTCAGTGATGGGTTCAAGGCCTGCTGGATATTCTAATGAAAGAAATAGTAGGTTCAAAAATAAGGAAAGGGGGCAGCTGGGTAGCTCAGTGGATTGAGAGTCAGGCCTAGAGACAGGAGGTCCTAGGTTCAAATCTGGCCTCAGACATTTCCTAAGCCATGTGACTCTGGGCAAGTCACTTGACCCCCATTGCCTACCCTTACCACTCTTTCTGCCTTGGAGCCAATACACAGTACTGACTCCAAGATGGAAGGTGAGGGCTTAAAAAAAATAAGGAAAGACAGGATATTTTGAAGAAGAGAAGAATAATTACCAAAGTTGGTGCTGGAGAGCAGAATAGTTTTCCTGTGCTTTGCTGCCTGAGCTGAGCCTTGACAGAAGTTAAGGATATCTAAAAGGTGGAGGAGAGGAAGAAGAGTACTTTTCAGGGATAAGCTGGTGCAAAGCTGGATGCTGGCATGGTATTTCACTTTGTGCAATGACTAACACAATCTCTTGATCAATCAGTCAATAAATTAATTAACAAGCATTTATTAAGTGCTTATTATATGAGTTCTGAGTATACAAAGAAAAAGTAGAAACATTCTCTGCTCTCAGGAAGCTTACATTCTAATAAGTGAAATGACCTGAAAGCAAATATATACATACAGAGTAGAAGGACTATAAATAAGATATACACTGGAGATATAGGCAAACTTGGAGGGGAAGTTAGTTTGTGGTAGGGAAAGGACTGTTGGTGGTCATACTGAGAAGACTTTCAGTAACACCTTCTGATCAATAAGAATATAGCATGTTGTCAGAACTAAAGCATAGACCTAAGCCTGTAAAAATACAAGGTTTTAATCTTCCATGGTGACCTGGTCTTATGTATACTTACTTCACTTTAAAATGTTCTCCTCAGATCCATATGAAGAAGCCACAAAATATGTCAGAGTACAAGAAGAGAAAGAAAAAGTCTAGATAAAAATTGTCTAATTCATCTTTACAACAATCCTGTGAAGTTGGGAGTACAAATCTTCCTTCCTTCTTTCCTTCCTTCCTTCCTCCTTCCTTCCTTCCTTCCTTCCTCCCTCCTTCCTTCCTTCCTTTCTTCTCCTTTCCTTCACACTCTCCCTCCTCCTTTTATTTCTCTCTCCCTCCCTTCTTCCTTCCCCTCCTTTCCACCTTCCTTCCCTACCTACTCTTTTGCAGAACCCATAAAATCAGCAGCAGAACCAAATTTCCAATGCTAAAGGAGACTGTTTAAAACTGCAACAATACCTCCTGAAATGTTTATATTGATGAAGGGCAGGGCTGCTGGACCGAGACTAAATTGCAGACTCTTCCCTTGTGAAAAGGGAAAATTTATTCCTTTTCCTACTGATTTTTTCATCCCCACTGGAAAATCTGTTAGAGCAAAGATTTAATGAAAACACATTGCCACCAAAATAAAGATTTGATAAAGCACAGAGGAAAATACTTGTGGCAAAGAAAAGAAAACATCACTCCATTTCTTTGGGGTTTTCTCACCCAAGGGTAAGATGATCTTGCAGTTTCCTACCCCACCCAAGAAAGTGGCAAAAACAGAACCTCTTCCAGGGTCAAGAGTGGCTCCTTTCATACTTTGGTCCGTTTAAGTAGATGTTTC
>NW_025386807.1:0-2088 GCF_016433145.1 Gracilinanus agilis
GGGGTGGGAAAGGGAGCAACATATACCAGGGGAAAGGAGGGAGACTGTTGAAAGGCAAAACACTGAAGGGGAGGGTAAGAGGGTAAGGAGACAGGATAGGATTAAGGGAAGAAGTCAAAATGGAGGGGAATACACAGACAGTGGTCATAACTATGAATGTGAATGGGATGAACACCCATAAAATGGAATCAGATAGAAGAAAGGATTAAAAATCAGAATTCTACCATATGTTGTCTACAAGAAACACACTTGAGCCAGGTAGATATGCACAAGTTAAAGGTAAGAGGCTAGAGCAGAATCTATTGGGTTGCAACTGAGACAAAGAAGGTAAGAGTGGCAATCATGATTGCAGACAAAACTAAAGTAAAAATAGATTTGGTAAAAAGAGATAAGGAAGGTAAGTACATCTTGATAAAAGGCAGTATAATGAAGAATATCATTACTTAACATATATTCACTAAATGGTATAACATCCAGATTTTTAAAGGAGAATCTAAAGGAGCTTAAGGAAGAAATGGGTAGTAAAACCATATTAGTGGGGGACCTTAACTTTCCCCTATAAGAACTAGATAAATCGAACCAAAACATAAAGAGGAAAGAAGTAAGGGAAGTGAATGAAATATTGGAAAGAATTATGATTCAGTGATTTGATAATCATCCATGATTCCAGAGGATCAATGATTAAACATACTATCTACCATCTGACTATGAAGTGATTAATTTAGAGTACATAATCATATACACATATACATCATATACACACATACTATATATATATTTATATAAGTATACTGTACTTATACATCCAATGATATATTATATATAAATATACATATGTATATGTTATATAAAAAACAATTTGTTTTGCTTGAAAGTGAAATTTTTTACAAGAAATTTGTTTTTCTTTTTTTTCCTCCAATAAAATAGAGGAGAGTAGAAGGAAAATAGATTCATGTTAATTAAAACTAAAATAATTGAAGATATTACAGATGTTGAATGCTGCATATATTTTCAGATAAGGTCATTGTATTATTATATATAACAAAATTCTCTGACAAGGTTCTAATTTCCCAAATATATAGGGAACTAAGTCACATGTGCAAGAAATCAAACAATATGAATGGGCAGTTTTCAGATGAAGAAATCAAAACTATAAATAATCACATTAAAAAGTGTTCTAAATCCCTCCTAATTAAAGAAATGAATATCAAAACAACTCTGAGATACTTTGGACAATATGAAAGTAAAGGAAAATAATAAATATTGAGTTGTGAATTGATCCAACCAATATGGAAAGCAATTTGGAATTATGGACAAAGGGCTTTAAAAGAATGCATACCCTTTGACTCAACCAACCCTTGTACCCCAAAGAGATAATAAGGAAAAATATTTGCACAAAAACATTCATAGCTACACTCTTTGTGGTGACAAAAAGTTAGAAAATAAGAGGGTGTCTCTCAACTGGGGAATGGCTGAACAAATTGTGGTATCTGATGTTAATGGGATACTATTTTGCTATAAGGAACAATAAAATACTTGATTTCTATAAGAGCTGGAAAAACCTTCATGAACTGATGTGGAGTGAAATAAGCAGAAGCAGAAGAACAATGAACACAGAAACTGAAACATTGTGGGGGGATTATATGTAACTGGCTTTGCTACTAATTGCAATGCAATGACCCAGGAAAATCCTGAAGGACTTATGAGAAGGAATGCTGTCCACATCAAGAGAAAGAACTACGAGAACAGAAACTTAGAAGGAAACATTTCATTTTTTACTTGTTTATATGGGTATTGAATGTGGAGTTTTTGTTTTTAAAAGAGTATTACAGGGAGTTCTTTGATGGCTTGTTCAATTTCTTTTTCTGATATGGGATTATTTAGGTATTCTATTTCTTCTGCTGTTAATCTAGGCAGTTTATATTTTTGTAAATATTCATCCATATCTCCTAAATTGTTATATTTATTGCCATATAATTGGGCAAAATAGTTTTTAATGATTGCCTTAATTTCCCCTTCATTAGAGGTGAGGTCTCCCTTTTCATCTTTGATACTATCAATTTGGTTTTCTTCTTTCCTTTTTTTTAT
>NW_025386808.1:0-6288 GCF_016433145.1 Gracilinanus agilis
AGCACCCACCAGGGGGCAGTAGCGCCCACTTTGGGAATCACTGGTATGAAGGAACCCATACCAAAGAAGCAACTCATTCCATTTTTGGAAAGTTAATATTATTAGAAAGTTTAGTTTTGGTTTGCAACATCCACTCTTTGTTCCTATTCCTGTCCTCTGGCCAAGGAAAAGTCTAAATCCTCTTCCATATGATAGCTTTTTAAATGCTTGAAAACTCTAATCATATCCCAGAAATTCTTCTCTTCTCTAGGTTAAACAACTCCAAGTCCTTCTACTAATATTCAACTTGCTTGATCTCTATTTCTATCACTATTCTGGTTATCTAATGCTCTCCAGATTACTGGGCCTCTTTTGCCCAAAACTGAATAATATTCTATATATGATATGACAAGAACAGGGTACAAGAACTTTCTTTCCTTTCTAGTCATGGATGCTGTCTCACTACAGAACAAGTACTAAGAAGAGAATCACTAAAATTCCTTCTTAATCTGAAACTTGGCCTAATTGTGGGGAGAAATATAGTGAGGGGTGGAAATTTTCTTCCAAGATAGAGTGGCATGATTTTACTCCTGGCTATGCCACCACTACTCCTTTAAGGTTAAGTGCAGTAGAAAGAGATTTGGTGTCAGAATCCCGAGTTAAAATCAAGGATAGATACATGGTGTAAGGGAGGAGGAGGGGCAAGAGAATAGCATTTATAAGTACCACTATGAGTCTGGTACTGTGCAAAGCTCTTTAGAAATAGTATCTCATTTGATCTTCACAACTCTTCAAGGTAGGTGGTATTGTTATCCTTATTTTACATTTACCAATTGAGGTAATTGAGGCAAACAGAGGTTAAGTGACCTGTAAAAGGTCACATATATAGAAAATGTCTAAGACTGAATTTGGACTCAGGTCTTCCTGACTTCAGGCCCATCACTCTATCCATTGCACCACATAGCTGCTATTATACAGACTGACTATAAATAGATAGATAGATAGATAGATAGATAGATAGATAGATAGATAGATAGACTGGTCTATATTTGCAGTTAAGTGCTTTTTCCAGGAGATCAGAATGCTTCTTAGAAATATGTAAATATTATAGATACATAAATACATTGATCCTAAAGATCAAATGCTGGTGAAATAGATTTTTTTCATTGTTTTACTAATCTCATACAATTCTTTTTTGCAAAAAGCCATTATTTTTAAACAACAATATTCTCTCAGTGATAACACACAGCTATGAATTATAGTATTCCACCATCAGAGAAGAAACAAACTATCAGGAGACTCGCAAGGCAATAGAGAGTTCCATGTATGATGTCACACATTCCTAATAATGACCTATAAATGAAAAGTGGAATGAAAGACCTCATCAAGGATTGGTATGATTATAAAGGAGGGGGACTAGTCATGCACTGAGAGGGAGATGTAGCAGATGGTCATCCCAACAACTTCATCGGTTTCTTTTATTAACCAGATGAGAATATAATTGAGAAATATTTGATAAAATAAATAAAAAATAGAACATAGAACATAGATAACAGTATATTGTAAAGCTAAGCCCATAGGTAACCTGCCCAGATCCATCAGTTTTGATGCGAGTTTAACATCTGCTCTGCCCTTCATTCAATAAGTGCTCAATTTATCCTTTGCTTGAATATCCCATTCTACTTGTGGGTAGCTCTTATAATTTATAACAAAAACAATAAAGCATACATATAACAACTACTACTAGAGCCTTTATAAATATTATCTCATTCACTCCCTACAACAACACTGGGAGGTAAGGACTAATATGCTGCATTGGTTTCTATAAATTTTTAAAAGAACCATAGGAAGGTCTCAAGCGCCATACATAGATGCTAAAAGGAGGAATTTTAAAATACTTGGACCAGGATAAGATTTTTTTAGATGGCCTGCAGCCTTCATCAGTGGAAGAAGGACCCACATAGTTGAAAGCACTTCTCCATCCAAGTAATTACTGGGATAGTCAAGATGTTGAGACACTTACAATATAACAGTTTAAATAAAATACATTTTCTCAAACTCATATATTCCTTCATGACTCTGTGGTACATCTGTCCCTTCTCTTTGGCAGACCTAGTCAGTTTTCCAATATGCATGGCTAAAATAAAGGAAATGATTATTTTAAGTTCTTCCCACAGATTGGCTTCTCAGGAATTCCTTTTCCTGAAGATATTATACTGTCTTCCCACTTTCTTGGAAGGTGAAGTCTACACATTTCAGCTACCTGGAGTTGCTGGAGATAATTTCTTCCAGGATAGCCTTTAAGCCCCTGAGACAAATTCTTAAGACATTGTTTTTGGCAGCTTTAGGGTGAGTTTCACCCAGCTTCCAGGTCACTGCTGCTGGCTGCTAATTCCCTTCCTCTGCCTCTGTTGTGGGGGAAAATGGTGAAATATCAGCCCTTTGCTTTGAATTCTTCAAGATCTCCTTAGTTACAAACAATATCAAAATAAAAAGTGGATTTATGGGATTGTATATCCTGACTGTCAGTGGATTGCTATTACAGCTAGAATTAATACCTCCCATCTATTTGCTAACATACTAGCTCCTGTGGCTGGTCTAGGGCTGTTAGATGTAGCATGAAGACATGTTAGAGATGTGAGGATGCAGAAAAATGTATTACAAAACCTTTCTTGATGGAGAAGAGAGTCAAGATGGTGGAGTACACTAAGAACTCAGCTGAACCCTCCCAACATTCCCCTCTAAGAACTTTACAATGACTCTTCAAATCAAATTGTGGAGCAGAAAAGCTGATAAAAAGTGAGAATGAGGCATTTTTTCCAGCCCAATACAACTTAGGATGTCTACAGAAAAAGTCTATGACACTAGAATGGGAGTCAAAAGGAGGATAGCAGGAGAACCAGCGAGGCTTTGGTATAGTGAGGGCAGCAGCATTTTCAGGAGCTGTCAGGTCAGAGACAATAAGAGGAGAGAGCAACTGGTCAGAAAGAGATTATAAAGGACCCTATGCTGTCGCTGGGATCGATTGCCACTGATTAGAAACTCTATTACTCATAAGCAGTTTTGGATCATGGTTCTGGTGTGGAGAAGAGCATTTGTGATTCCTTACATGGTGGCAGGGTCTTGGGACACAGTGCCAAGGAAGAAAAGAGCACTAGCACTTGTGGATTGGAGAGCAGGGGATCTGGTCACAGTTCTAGAGTCAAGAAGAGTACTAGCATTTAAGTCTTTAGGGAAGTAGAGGTCCTTCCTGGGAAAACACAGAACACTAACCAAGTTCACTTCTTCCTCTTCTCTTCCTCCTTTACTGGAGTGCTAACGCTTTGTCCTTAGCAGTCTAAGGACATAAACAGGAGGATTAACAAATGTCTTGGATAGGCTTCTCCTGAGTAATGAAGTTACCTAGTACCTTCACTTTCAAGACCTTATTTTTACATGATGTTTCCCCCATTAGAATATTTCCCTCTTAGAATCTAAAAATCAGGGAGCGACAGCTAGGTGATCCTATGGATAGAGAGCCAGGTCTGGAGATGAGACGTCCCAGGTTCAAATCTGGCCTCAGATACTTCTTAATTGTGTGACCCTGGTCAAGTCCCTTAACCCCATATGTTTAGTCCTTTCTGCTCTTCTGCCTTGAAACCTATACTTAAGGGTTACAAAAAAAATCAAAAAACAGGCTATTTTTGCTTTTCCTTTAAGTCTAGAACTTAGCACAGTACCTAGAAGATAGTAAATGCTTAATAAATGTTTTTTCATTGACTGAAATGATTATCTAATCAATTACATTCCTACATAGATGAATCATGTATAGGCATATTACCTAGTATAGGACATATAGTTAATTATATAAATTGTGACTCCAAAATTTGACCAATACTTAACTACTAGCAGAGTGGTGTAATAGAAAATACCATGGACTTGCTTGCAAATCTGACCTCTGATACATAATAAAATAGTCATGTGACAATGGGCAAGTCACTGAGTCTTAGTTTCTACTTCATTCCTTATCTATAAAATTGAAGTAATAATAGTCTCTAGATTTTTTGTGATGATCAAATGAGAGCCAATGCAAAGTACTTTGTAAACTTTAAAGAACGACAGACACATTAAGCTATTATTTTGCTTAAGTTTCTTCAGCTAAAAAAAATGGAAAGCCAAGGTGACAAGAAGTGATGGACTTCTGGATACAACTTTTAAGGTTTCTTCCAGCTTTAGATTTATGATTCTATGATTACATGCTTAATGACACATAAGGTACTCAACTCCTGATATTATTTCCAATCTACTTAATTATAAATTTATTGACATTTTAGCTTCTCCCTTTTTTTTCCTTTTTTATCCCCTACAGGAAAATGAATGGAAGCCAACAACTTTACTGTGTCTCCTTCTTCAAAGAATTAAAAGTTTGTAACAGAATAATCATTGCATCTGTTTGAGAGTGAATGACTGTATCAGTCAAGTCTCATGCCTAACTATCTCATTAGATCCTAAACTACTCTGGCAGATGTTACCAGAACTTATAGACCTTGTAAAGCTCACCTCCATATTCCAGAAGAGTCTTAACCTAATGTTGTCCTTTCCAGATCACTTAACTCTTTACCTAGGACCAACAGAATTAAATATTAGGATTAGAGATTAAATATTAGGGAGTTGGTAAAGTGACATCAGTTCCTTGGGAATGACAGGGCAACAATTGCCCAAACGAATGACTCTTTCCTTAGTAAGTAATCAAGATAAAAAACATTTCTACCTCCCTTCCTTTTTTGCTTATTTCGTTTACTAGTTAAACTATCTCACTATATTAAGAGCTATCTATAGTTATTGTTATATTATCTTATAATAAAGCTTGTTCTATACCCATGGAATCAATCTGAGCTGTTAAATACATTAGATGACACCCTTATTTTGGTGTGCTCATATCATCTGTATATATCAACTTGAAAACTGATATATAAATATTAGCTATTATTATTTTCTTATTTCTAACCATATGCTGAATACTTTTACTTGCTAGCCATCTTGACATCTATACTGTAACCTCCCTCCCCACCATCTTTGTGCCTCAGGGGAGAAAGCATCAAGATAACACCACAAGTGTGGACATAATTTAAAAAGTAATGTTCTAAGCATCTACAATGTGAAAATCCCTTAAATAAGGTTGGGAGGGTATCAAGCTAAGTGTGAGAAAAAGAATATTTCTGTCTTGGAAGTTCCAGTAGACTAAAGATGGAATAGGAAATAAAGAAAGTAACTCTAATGTTTAATAATACACACTTAACCCATGTGAGAAATAAAAACAAAGTGCAGCTAGATATTAGGAGTGCAGAAGTCTACCCATGGAGATCAGTTTTCAAATGCAAGGACCTCTCTCTCTAGTAAAGCTCTCTTCCTCCTACTTTTCCCCTCTCCACCACTTCAAATTCGTAATCTCTCCCTCTCTCTCTCTCTCTCTCTCTCTCTCTCTCTCTCTCTCTCTCTCTCTCTCTCTTTCTATCTCTCTCATACACACACTCACAAACACACACATGCATAAGCACATGTAGACACACACCCAGAGGCACAGAATACAGCATTAGAAGCTGAGCCTATGATACATGTGTCCTGGGATTCAGAGGGGTATCAGCTCCAACACTGCCAGGCATGTGAGAGCTGCCTTGGGAAGAATGATTGACTTCACTTAATGAATTCCCCCTTTCTCTTCCAAACAATATGTATCAAAAAATAGAGTGCATTTGCCAAAGACTCTTCACACACTGTACACAAGGCCACCAATGGATTCTGGAATATTTCGCTATATTTGAAGTTTGGTTTGAAAAGCCAAGTGCTGATACTGCTTATGAAATTTAATGGAGCCAAGTTGTGTTTTTCTTTTTTCCCTGTTCAAATAAAGTCCTTGCTTGTACTGTTTTTAAAGTTTCTGTCGACAGATCTTAACAATATTTTAGTTCTGTAAATTGTTTTAAAATGTTTTTCTTTAATGTAATATATTTTGCCTCTCTCCCCCCACAAAGCATACCCCAATTCTGAATGCATAAGCAATCCCTGTGGAGTGTCCTTGGCATCAGATGTAAAATTCCAAAGTACCTAATTTATTTGATTGATTGATTTCTCAATGTTTTTAAAGGGTACCAAGCCTAACAGCATATAATTTTTCTCTTACCAAATGGAATATGAATGAATAAAAGATAATTGCATTTTTTGTATTCACCCCGTTGTCTTTGTAAATTTCTTTCCCTCAGCTCTACAGTGTATTTGAAAGCATCTCTGCCTTTTACAAAAGTATATATATATATATATATATATATATAC
>NW_025386809.1:0-1859 GCF_016433145.1 Gracilinanus agilis
AGAAAGGATTAACCAAGGGGAGCAGGGGAGTGGGGAGGTCAAAAAAGGGAGGGGAGGAGAGGAGGGAGGGAATTCATTAGGCCTTAAAAAATAAAAAGAGGGTAATAAGGGAGGGTGTAGAAAGGGAAGTAAATCAAGGGAGAGGACAAAGGGGACTGGTCTAAAACAAACCATTGGTTTAAAAGGAAATAGCATAAGAAGATGGGGTAGAACTAGGAGAGGATACAAAAATGTTACAGAATACACAACTGATAATTATAACTCTGAATGTGAATGGGATGAACTCGTCCATAAAAAGGAAGCAAATATCAGGGTTGGTTAGAAACCAAAATTCTACCATATGTTGTCTACAAGAAACACACATGAGATGGGTGAACATACACAGGTTTAAGGTCAAGGACTGGAACAAAATCTTTTGGGCTTCAAATTAGGAAAAAATGGCAGCAGTGACAATCATGATTTCTGACAAAGCCAAAGTAAAAATAGATATGATTAAAAGAGACAGGGAATGTAATTACATCCTGATAAAAGGCAGTATAGACAATGTGAAAATAACAGTATTCAACATGTATGCACCAAATGGTATAGCATCCAAATTCCTAAAGGAGAAACTGGCTGAGCTCAAGAAGGAAATAGATAGTAAAACCATACTAGTGGGCAATCTAAATATTCCTCTTTCAGATCTAGATGAATCAAAACAAAAAATAAATAAGAAAGAGATAAGAGAAGTGAATGAAAGCCTAGAAAAATAAGATTTAATAGATATGTGGAGAAAAATAAATAGGGACAAAAAGGAATACATCTTCTTTTCAGCCACACATGATTTATACACAAAGATTGACCATGCAATAGGGCATAGAAACATCACAAACAAATGAAAAAGAGCAGAAATAATGAATGTAAACTTCTCAGATCATAATTCAGTAAAAATAATAATTAGTAAGAGCACTTGGGCAGGCAAACCAAAAACTAACTAGAAATTAAATAATATTATTCTCCAAAATCAGTTAGTTAATGAAGAAATCATAGAAACAATCAGAGAATGACAATGATGAGAGCTCCTACCAAACTCTGAGGGATGCAGCTAAGACAGTACTCGGGGTGAAATTTATATCCTTGAGTACGTATATTAACAAACTAGGGAGGGCAGAAATGAATGAACTGGGCATGTAAATTAAAAAACTAGAAAGAGAACAAATTAAAAATCCCCAGCTAAAAACCCAAATAGAGATTATAAAAATTAAAGGAGAAATCAATAAAAATTGTAAGTAAAAGAACAATTGAATTAATAAATAAGACTAGAAGCTGGTACTTTGAATAAATAAACAAAATTGACAAAGTACTGGTCAATCTAATTAAAAAAGGAAAGAAGATAACCAAATCATCAGTATCAAAGATGAAAAGGGAGACCTCACCTATAATGAAGAGGAAATCAAGGCAATAATTAAAAACTATTTTGCACAATTATACGGTAATAAATATAGCAATCTAGGTGAGATGGATGAATATTTACAAAAATATAAATTACCTAGATTACCAGTAGAAGAAATAGAATACCTAAATAATCCCATATCAGAAAAAGAAATTGAACAAGCCATCAAAGAACTCCCTAAGAAAAAATCCCCAGGACCAGGTGGTTTCACAAGTGAATTCTATCAAACCTTCAAAGAACTACTAATTCCAATACTATTCAAACTATTTGACCTAATAAGTAAAGAAGGAGTTCTACTAAATTCCGTTCATGATACAAATATGGCATTGATCCCAAAGGTAGGTAGATCAAAAACAGAGAAAGAAAACTACAGACCAATATCCTTAATGAACATAGATGCAAAAATCTTAAACAGAATACTAGCAAA
>NW_025386810.1:0-3046 GCF_016433145.1 Gracilinanus agilis
CTTTCTTTCTTTCTTTCTTTCTTTCTTTCTTCCTTCCTTCCTTCCTTCCTTCCTTTCTTCCTTTCTTCCTTTCTTCCTTTCTTCCTTTCCTCTCTTACCTTTTGTCTTAGTATAGATACTAAGACAGAAGGATAAAGGCTAGGCAATTGGAACTCAGTAACTTGCCCAGGGTCACACAATTAGGAAGTATCTGAGGTCATACTTGAACGCAGGTCCTCCTGATTCCAAGCCAGGTTCCCTATTCACTGAACCATCGCATTGCTCCTGTTAAATTTTTACCACTTCTTTCTATACTTATACATCCCTGTACATGCATTAATTAGATTAAGTCTACACTGCCCATCTTTAGATTGAATCACCAAAGGTGAGAACCCCTCTAATTCTGGGAGTAACCCAGTAGCCCACGTGTGCTAGAGTGGGTGACAAATCAGAATCAACTGACTGCCCCCTAGACAGTACTATGAGAAGCGTTTATTGTGATTGGACACGCAGGCTAGGGGAAGGCACAGGAAGTGACACATAAGTGACCCCTTTAAAAAGAGGGAGTTGAGTGAGTGAGGGGTCTTTGGTGGAAGAGAGCGTCTGGTGAAGGAGCTCTTCTGGTTCCTGGAGGAGTGTTGGAGTGCTGAGACCCTGGTGAGATGGCTTTAAATATCTTCTTTGAATTCCACTTGGTGAGTTTAAAGACTGACTGAATCTTCCTGAACTTCTCTTAAGAAACTTCCTTTTATAGACTCTGTGAATGAAGTTTTGCTACATCCACCTCCGGGCCTCTGGCCCTCTGACTCTCTGCTGAGGGCTAAGATCTACCTGGATTAGAGGATCGTAATAAATTGCCCACCAGGGTAGATTCTTATTTCCTTATTTCTTTTCTTTTCTTAATTGTAAATAAATTTCCATAAAAGTCAAATCTGACTTGAGATTATTCTTCATTGAGGATTGATAATAGTTCAATCCTCTGGCGACCATCTTTTAATATATTGAACCCATAAAACCCCCCTTTTCCCCCTTACACACCTGAACAAGTGTTATATTTAATGTAAACTCCTCAAAGGCAGAAACAATTTCAGTATTTTCATCTTTGTACCCTGAGGACTTAGATGCCATAGTAATGAGACCTCACTGAATGAATGAATAAGGAATAAGGAAGGAAACATCTAGGAATGGAGAAAATGCTTTGGATTCCTGGAAAATTCTCCCTCAAGACTATTAACTGGTGCCTACAATGAGTTCATCACCGTCATTACAAGAAGAGAGGGACCCACAAAGCCCACTTGAACCCGTCTCCTCCCAGACCAGAGTCCTCACCGACGGCCAGCTGAGGGAGGGTACAGCCCAGGCGCTCGGCTATCGGAGTGAGGTCCTTCAGCTTGTTTTGCTGTTTTCTTCCTTCTTCACTTACAATCTTTTCCTTCAGCCACTGGTAGCACTGGGGGCAAAAGAGAGCAAAGGTTACCATTACCCTGGTAGGTGGCGCAACGGATTCTTTGTCCACAGCATCCAATAAAACAAAGAAAAGATGTGAAAAAGTGACCCCTGGTCCTGCGGTGATTGTGTGATAGGGAAGGAGGCAGAAGGTGCTACGAAGAGGATGTTTTTTAGGCTACATAAACCTGAACTCAGAGCATCATGATAGAACTTACTGTCTAATAATAGATCATCTTGACTCTTACCCTGGGATGGTCAGAAGTCCTAGTTTCTGGAAGAAGGAGGGAAGCCAGCCTTCTGGCTCTCTCCTGAATGACTGAGATCCCTCAAATTCCAAAATGACAATTTTTAAGCTCCTCGACTTGTAATTTCAAAGGATTTTCATTGTTTTAAATACAAGCCAGATGATTTTCAAAATCTGGGCACGCTCAGTTCCGTAGCATAGAAGAATGAACACTTAGAGATGAACAGAAGCTAATTTTAGGGCGCAGTAGTAAAAATGGATACAGTTTTATCTCGCCAGACCGATAAAAGCTATTATGGAATTACGGAGCCCTAGCAAAAGACGTCAGGATGAGAAAATACTCATTAAGGCAAGAGAGAGGCTGGTCAGGTCACTGTTCAGCTTGTGGACTCTGCCCTCCTTCAAGATCGGGTCCCGCGGAGAGGCAGCCCAGGGAGCCTGCCAGATTCGGAGTCAGAGAGCTTTAGACCCCGGCTGCCCTTGTTCAAGAACTCAATTCATGCCTTTTTTTGCCTTTTAGTTTCCTTTTCTGCAAAATGATAATGTTGGACCAGGGTCTAAGGGTCTTCCAGTATGAAATCTTCCATCTTTTTCATGGAGAAGCCCCTTCCCCCCCCCCCCCCTTTTTAAACCCTTACCTCCATCTTAGAAGCAATACTAAGTCTATATTGATTCTAAGGCAGAAGAGTGATCAGGGCTAGGTGATGGGGTAAAGTGACTTATCCAAGGTCTCACAGATAATAGGAAGTATCTGATTAAAAAAAAACAAACACTTTCTGTCTTAGAATTGATCATAAGTATTGGTTCCAAGGCAGAAGAGGAACGAAAACTAGGTAATTGGGGTTAAATGACTTGCCCAGAGTCACACACCTAGAAAGTATTTGAAGCTAGATTTGAATCTAGGACCTCCTATCTCCAGGCCTGATTGTCTATCCACTGAGCTACCCTAGATGGCTCCATGGAGGTTTTTTTTAATGTTTTCTTACTTTACCAAGTGTTATCTTTTACCATGACGTAGGTAACAATGGAATCTTTTACCTGTTGTAAGAGCAGCTCAGCAAGAAGGAGATATCAGAATCTGTAATTCTTTTCTTTTTTTAATGAAACTATTACAAACCACGCCACGATACCAGCCCCAAGTGAGTCTAGGCTCCGAATATCTTTGGAGAAAGCATTTGTCAAGTCCTAGAAAACCCTGACCTTTAGCTTCCCTGAGGAAATAAAGAGCCCCGTTCTCAGTTGTGGCCAGATCCCAGACACGCTGCCCACACTCTTAATGGATTACATCTTTCCACAAAATATTTTTCATAATCAAATGACGCCTCCCCAAGGATGATTACAAATGGACCCCATAGCTATATATATATATATATA
>NW_025386811.1:0-6424 GCF_016433145.1 Gracilinanus agilis
ATTGATTTTCGGCTATAATCTTTCGGTTTTCGGCCATAATCTTCTGGAATTCCTTTTCAATCTGGTCATTTCTGGTGTTCAATTGCAAGATTTTACCTTTTAAACAGTTATTTTCTTGCCAGATCTCTTCCATTTTCCTCAAAATCTCAGTTTTGAACTCTTCCATAGCTTGTGAGGAGTTTTCCTTATTTGAGGAGGGTCCGGATGCTTGTTTGTTCTCCTCCTCTGTTTGCTGGGTTGTCTAGATTTTCTCTGTGTAAAAGTTGTCGAGTGTTAAAGACTTCTTTTTCTTGTTGTTATTCTTTCTCTTCCGATTTTCCTGAGGTTGGGTAGCCATCATTAGCCCAGCAGCTTCTCAGGTTTATCCTCGCGCTCAGTGTCTGTCCACAGTCTATTGGTTCCTGAGGTCTGAGTTCTGTTTTTTTCCAAGGTCAAGCCCCCTAGTGGATCCCTTTGCTTGATCCTCTGCCTGGAGGTTCCTTTACAAGTCTCAGGGCGCTGCTTCCACAGTCGTATACCAGTCTGCACTGGTTCCCCACTCAGGTTTTCAGAGCTTTAGTTCCTGGCTGTGTTTGCCTCCACCCACGCCTCAGCCAGTGCCTGTGCGCTCTGCGCTGGGCGTTCACTCTCTGCCCTCACGCTCAGATTTCGTTTGCGTTTTCTGGCTTATTGGGGTCCTAAATCTTGCTGCTCTCAGGAACAGGCCCCGGAGCTGCCAAAGACTCGATGGGTGCCCTATACTTGCTCTATTTCTTTTTAGCTGGCTTCAGAGCTATAGATTTTGTGAGTGGAGGGGGTGGGGGTGGGGTGGTTGCTCAGCCCGCGATTTAGTGAGAGCCCTTTATAGCCTGGAAATGTCTCGATTCCACGTACCTTCCACGCTGTGCCCTGTTGTGGGGTTCCTCCATTCGTCTCGACTTATTTTTATGTCCCCTTGAGGAGTTTTGTGTGTTTCAGTCAGGAGAGGTTAAGAGCTGCTTCTTACTCTGCCGCCATCTTAACCTGGAACCTGTGCCTATTAAATTTTGATTAATCTTTTCTTCTTTCTTCACCTTGTGGAAAAAAAGTTAATCAAAGTTAACAAAGAGTTCAAAATGATGTCATTTGTGCCTTTGCAATTACTCATCAATGTCACTATCCTGGTCTTAAAGTGATTAAAGTTCAGATGTCATCTCTTCTTCTCTAGTTGAATCTTCTTCCATCATGATAATCTATGGATGTTTCTTCAAAGTGATTGTAATTAGCTGTGAGACAGTCCTTTGGATGTTGGTGTAATATTTGACAGCTCCCTCTTTTTTTAGTTTAAACATTTATTAATATTCATTTTAACATGGTTACATGATTTATGCTCCTAGTTTCGAGTCTACATCCACAATCATGTCCACCCCAAACCATGCGTTCAAGCAGTTGTTTTTCTTATATATTTCCTTTCCTGCTGTCCTTCCTCTGAATGTGGGTAGTGTTCTTTACCATAAATCCCTCAGAATTGTCCTGGGTCATTGCATTGCTGCTAGTACAGAAGTCCATTACATTACATTTTACCATAGTATATCAGTCTCTCTGTACAGTGTTCTTCTGGCTCTGCTCCTTTCACTCTGCATCAGTTCCTGGAGGTCTTCCAGTTCACCTGGAAGTCCTCCAGTTTATTATTCCTTTTAGCATGATAGTATTCCACCAACAGCATATACCACAGTTTGCTCAGCCATTCCCCAATTGAAGGGCATATCCTCATTTTCCAGTTTTTTGCCACCACAAAAAGCCCAGCCATAAATATTTTCGTACAAGTCTATATATGACCTCTTTGGAGTACAAAAACAACAATGGTATGGCTGGATGAAAGGGCAGGCATTCTTTTATAGCCCTTTGAGCATGGTTCCCAATTGCCACCAGAATGGTTGGATCAGTTCACAGCTCCACCAGCAATGCATTAATGTCCCAATTTTGCCACATCCCCTCCAGCATTCATTACTCTCCCCTTCTTTCATTTTAGCCATTCTGCTAGGTGTGAGGTGATACCTCAGAGTCTTTTTCATTTGCATTTCTCTAATTATTAGAGATTTGGAACACTTTCTCATGTGCCTATTGATACTTTTGATTTCTTTACCTGAAAATTGCCTATCAATGTATCTTGCCCATTTATCAATCGGGAATGGCTTGATTTTTTATACAATTGATTTAACTCCTTTTATATTTGAGTAATTAGACCCCTGTCAGAGTTTTGTTATGAAGATTTTTTCCCAATTTGTTGTTTCCCTTCTGATTTTGACTACATTGTTTTTGTTTGCACAAAAGCTTTTTAGTTTAATATAATTAAAACCATTTAATTTGCATTTTGTAATTTTCTCTAACTCTTGCTTGATTTTAAAATCTTTCCTTTCCCAGAGATCTGACAAGTATACTATTCTGTGTCACTAAACTTATTTATAGTTTCCCTCTTTATAGTCAAGTCTTTCACCCATTCTGAATTTATCTTGGTGTAGGGTGTGACATCTCTCCCATATTGTTTTGCAAATTTCCCAGCAGTTTTTGTCAAATAGTGGATTCATGTCCCAAAAGTTGGGCTCTTTGGGTTTATCATATACTGTCTTGCTGATGTCATTTACCACAAGTCTATTCAACTGATACTCCCCTCTGTTTCTTAGCCAGTACCATATTGTTTTGATGACTGCTGCTTTATAGTATAGTTTAATATCTGTTACTGCTAGGCCGACTTCCTTCACATTTTCTTTCATTATTTCCCTTGATATTCTTGATCTTTTGTTATTCCAAATGAAATTTGTCATAGTTTTTTCTAATTCAGTAAAGAAGTTTTTTGGTAGTTTGATAGGTATGGTGCTAAATAGGTAAATTAACTTGGGGAAGGGTCATTTTTATTATGTTAGCTCGTCCTACCCATGAGCAATCAATGGCTTTTTTTTTAAATTGACTCTTTAAGAGCTGAAAAAGATCTAATTATCTGTAATACTAGGTGAAGAAATGCTATGTATAATTCTCTGTAGTGATCTCTATTCACTATTATAATATTCACTATTAGAGCAACCAGAAGAATAATTCATAGGGAGAGGACAGGATACTGAATGGTCTAAGATGACTTGGGGGGTGGGAAAGAGGGGAGCACAGTAGGGGACACCAAGAAAAATCTGAGTAAATAAGAAAAATAGGATATTCTATTACACACAAAGAGGGCATGGGAAGTGGAGGGGATAAATACTATCACAAGAAGGAGAGGAAGAGGGTATTAAAAGGTAATAATCAAACCTTACTCTCAGTGTAATCAGCCGGGAAAGGGAAGAGTGACTTTATTATCCATTCAGATAAAAAATTTTATCTAACCCTACTGAGAAAGTCAGAAGGGATAAACCAAAGGGAGCAGGGGAGTGGGGTGGTCAAAAAGGGAGGGGAGAAGAAGGAGGAGGGAATTCATTAGGCCTGTAAAAAACAAAAAGAGGGGAATAACAAGGGAGGGGGAAGAAAGGGAAGTTAATTAAGGGAGGGAATAAGGGATACCGGCTCAAAGTAAACCACTGGTTTTAAAAAAAAGAAAATAGTATAAGAAGAACGTGTGGGTCAAAGGGAGGATACAAAAATGTGAGTGAATGCACAGCAGACAATTTTAACTCTGAATGTGAATGGGATGAACTCCCTTATAAAAAGAAAAAAAATAGCAGAGTGGATCAGAAACCAAAATCCTACCATATGTTGTCTACAAGAAACACATATGGGGTGGGTCGACACACACAAGTTTAAGGTTAAGGGCTTAAGTAAAATCTTTTGGGTGTCAAATGAGAAAAAGAAGGTAGGAGTGGCTATTATGATTTCTGACAAAGCCAAAGTAAAAATAGATATGATTAAAAAAGACAGGGAAGGTCATTACATCCTGATTAAAGGCAGTATAAACAATGGGGAAGTAACACTGCTCAATATATATGCACCAAGTGGTATAGCACCCAAATTCATGAAGGAGAAACTGGCAGAGCTCAAGAAGGAAATAGATAGTAAAACCATACTAGTGGGAGATCTAAATATTCCTCTTTCAGATCTAGATAAATCAAACCAAAAAATAAATAAGAAAGAGTTAAGAGAGGTGAATGAAGTCCTAGAAAAACTAAATTTAATTGATATGTGGAGAAAAATAAATAGGGACAAAAAGGAATACACCTTTTCAGCTGCACATGGTACATTTACAAAGATTGACCATGTAATAGGGCATAGGATCATTGCAAACAAATGCAAAAGAGCACAAATAATAAATGTAACCTTCTCAGATCATAATGCAATAAAAATAATAATTAGTAAGGGCACCTGGATAGGCAAATCAAAAACCAATTGGAAATTAAACAATATGATTTTCCAAAACCAATTTGTCAAAGAAGAAATCATAGAAACCATCAACAATTTCATTGAAGAGAATAACAATGATGAGACATCCTACCAAACTATGTGGGATGCAGCCAAGGCAGTACTCAGGGGGAAATTTATATCCTTGAGTGCATATATTAACAAATTAAGGAGGGCAGAGATTAATGAATTGGGCATGCAACTCAAAAAATTGGAAAGCGAGCAAATTAAAAACCCCAGATGAAAATTAATTTAGAAATACTAAAAATTAAGGGAGAAATTAATAAAATCGAAAGTAAAAGAACTATCGAATTAATAAATAAGACTAGAAGCTGGTATTTTGAAAAAACAGATAAAATAGATAAAGTACTCATCATCTCAGTTTTGAACATTTCAAGAGCTTTTGGTCAGTTTTCATTATCTTGGTAGGGTTCTGATGTGATTGCTTGTTTTTTCTCCTCTTCTGATTGCTCAGTATTCTGCATTTTCTCTGTGTAAAAATTGTCGAGTATTAAAGATTTCTTCTTGTTGTTGTTAATCTTTCTCTCTTCTGGACTTCCTGGTTCTGGGTATCCATCATTAGCCCAGCAGCTTCTCCCACTCAGGGTCTGTCTGAGGCCTTTTGGCTCCTGAGGTCTGAGGTCTGGTTTTTCCCAAGGTTAAACCCCCTGATAGTCCCCCTTGCATGATCCTCTGCAGGAGGCTCCTTTACAAGTCTCAGGGTGCTGCTTCCACAGTCGTATACCATCTGCACTGGTTCCCTACTCAGGGTTTCAGAGCCTTCGCTTCTGCCTGTATCCGCCTCTGCCCGCGTCTCCACTGGAGCCTGTGCCCCATGTCCACGCCCAGAGTCCGTGTGAGTTCCTCAGCTTTTTGTGGTCCCAAATCTTGCTGCTCTCAGGAAGAGGCCCTGGAGCTGCCAATGACTCGATGGGTGCCCCAAACTTGCTCTATTTCTTTTGACCTGGCTTCAGCACTGCAGTTGGTGTGTGTGGGTGGTTGCTTAGCCCGCAATTTAGTGAGAGCTGTTTCACCCCTTTATTGCATGGAAATGCCCCGATTCCACGTACCTTCCATGCTGCACCCTGTTGTGGGGTTCTTCCGTTCGACTGGGTTTGTTTTTATGCCCCCATGAGAAGTCCTGTATGTTTTAGTCAGGAGAGGTTAAGAGTTGCTTTCTACTCTGCTGCCATCTTAACCCGGAACTCTATATCTTTACATTCTATCTATTTTCTGAGCTCTCTGTCTTCCCCCTATTCAATGTGTTCTGTGTGTAGTGTCAATCCATCTTCAAAATCTGCTTGTTTCATCTAGTCTATCTGATCTATGTGCTCAGTCTCCTTAGACACAACACAGAACATGTAGGCTGATTAAGACAGAGAGATCTCATAGAACATATATATATATATGAAAAATAGAAGCAAACAATAGAAAGAACTCTGTTTTCTAGTCTATGTATTCTAATATATATCTATACATTCTATTTGTTCTTTGAGCACATTTGTGTTCCATCTTGTCTATCTGCTCTGTGAGCTCAATATCTTCTATGTCTGTGTTCTTTCTCTTCTATGGCTTCTTCCTTTTCTTTCCATCTATTTTTAGTATCTATATGTTATATGTGATCTTTCTTTCCTATCCAGTCTACATGTTCTGTGTTATGTCTAATTTATATAGTCTATGACCTCTGTCTTTTCCATCTATTCTATATATTGTGTTCTTTCTATTCTATATGCTCTTCCTCTTCCATCTATTCTATCTTTTGTATGATTTTGAATTCTGTGTTCTGTCTATTCATTCTACATGTTCTATCTATTTTATGTGTTTTACCTGTTCCATTTATTTTATCTTTTCTGTGTTCTACCTCTTCCATCTATTCCAACTCTTCTATATTTTTGTTTCTGTGTTCTATCTGCCCTTTTCCTATGTCTATTCTTGTATCTTTTTATCTCTGCCAATTTCCCTCTTCCTTCCTCTCTCACTCTTTCTCTTTCTAATCTCTCTCTTTCTCTATCCCTCTCCATAGCTCTCCTTCTCTTGCTTTGTATTTCTCTCTCTCTCTCTCTCTCTCTCTCTCTCTCTCTCTCTC
>NW_025386812.1:0-4359 GCF_016433145.1 Gracilinanus agilis
TGGAGGGGATGTGGCAAAATTGGGACATTAATGCATTGCTGGTGGAGCTGTGAACTGATCCAGCCATTCTGGCTGGCAATTTGGAACCATGCTCAAAGGGCTATAAAAGAATGCCTGCCCTTTGATCCAGCCATACCATTGCTGGGTTTGTACCCCAAAGAGATCATAGATAAACAGACTTGTATGAAAATATTTATAGCTGCGCTTTTTGTGGTGGCAACAAATTGGAAAAGGAGGGTATGTCCTTCAATTGGGGAACGGCTGAACAAACTGTGGTATATGCGGGTGATGGAATACTATTGTGCTAAAAGGAATAATAAACTTTAGGAGTTCCAGGCAAACTGGAGAGACCTCCAGGAACTGATGCAGAGCGAAAGGAGCAGCGCCAGAAGAACACTGTACACAGAGACTGATATACTGTGGTAAAATTGAATGTAATGGACCTCTGTACCAGCAGCAATACAATGACCCAGGACAATTCTGAGGGATTTATGGTAAAGATGCTACCCACATTCAGAGGAAGGACTGCAGGAGAGGAAACATATAAGAAAAACAACTGCTTGAACGGATGGGTCGGGGTGGAGGTGATTGAGGGTGTGGACTCAAAACTACCACACCAATGCAACTACCAACAATTTGGAAATTGGTCTTGATCAAGGACACATGATAAAACTAGTGGAAATGCGCAGCGGCCATGGGTGGGCGGAGTGAGGGGGAGGGGTGAAGGGGATAAGAGGAGTATGAATCAGGTAACCATGTTAAAAATGTATATTAATAAATGTTAAAAAAAAACAATATGGTACTGGCTAAGAGACAGAAGGGAGGATCAGTGGAATATACTTGGGGTAAATGACATCAGCAAGACAGTGTATGATAAACCCAAAAAGCCCAACTTTTGGGACATGAATCCACTATTTGACAAAAACTGCTGGGAAATTTGGAAAACAATATGGGAGAGATTAGGTTGAGATCAACATCTCACACCCTACACCAAGATAAATTCAGAAAGGGTGAATGACTTGAATATAAAGAGGGAAACTAAATAAATTAAGTGAACACAGAATAGTACACTTGTCAGATCTCTGGGAAAGGAAAGATTTTTAAAACCAAGAAAGAGTTAGAGAAAATTACAAAATGTAAATTAAATGGTTTTGATTATATTAAACTAAAAAGCTTTTGTACAAACAAAAACAATGCAACCAAAATCAGAAGGGAAACAACAAATTGGGAAAAAATCTTCATAACAAAAAACTCTGACAGGGGTTTAATTACTCAAATATACAAGGAGTTAAGGCAATTGTATAAAAAATCAAACCGTTCCCCAATTGGTAAATGGGCAAGACACATGAATAGACAATTTTCAGGTAAAGAAATCAAAAGTATCAAGAAGCACATGAGAAAGTGTTCTAAATCTCTAATAATCAGAGAAATGCAAATCAAAACAATTCTTAGGTGTAACCTCACACCTAGCAGATTGGCTAAAATGAAAGAAGGGGAGAGTAATGAATGCTGAACGGGATGTGGAAAAATTGGGACATTGATGCATTGCTGCTGGAGTTGTGAACTGATCCAAACATTCTGGCTGGCAATTTGCATCTATGCTCAAAGGGCTATAAAAGAATGCCTGCCATTTGATCCAGCCATACCGTTGTTGGGTTTATACCCCAAAGAGATCATAGATAAACAGACTTTCACAAAAATATTTATAGCTGTGCTTTTTGTGGTGGCAAAAAACTGGAAAATGAGGGTATGTCCTTCAAATGGGGAATGGCTGAACAAATTTTGGTATATGCTGGTGATGGAATACTATTGTGCTCAAAGGAATAATAAACTGGAGGAATTCCATGTGAACTGGAAAGACCTCCAGGAATTGATGCAGAGCTAAAGGAGCAGAGCCAGAAGAACATTGTACACAGAGACTGATATACTATGGTAAAATTGAATGCAATGGACTTTTGTACCAACAGCAATGCAATGACACAGGACAGCTTTGAGGGATTTATGGTAAAGAACATTACCCACATTCAGAGGAAGAACTGCAGGAGAGGAAACATATAAGAAAAACAACTGCTTGAACACTTGGGTTGAGGTGGACATGATTGGGGATGTAGACTTGAAACTACCACACCAATGCAACTAACAATAATTTGGAAATAGGTCTTGATCAATGACACATGTTAAAACCAGTGGAAATGTGCATCAGCCATGGGTGGGGGTTGTGTGGGGGTGAAGGGGAAAGTAGGAGCATGAATCATGTAACCATGTTAAAAATGAATATTAATAAATGGTTTAAAAAAAGTAAGCATAAAAAAATAAAATGCATGGAGGAGAAGTCAGGGAAAGAGACAATAGGATAGACTTTCTTAATCTAGAATTTAGGTGATTTAGTCTCACTTTTTTGTTTTGTCTTTTTCATGTGGTGATGATCCAGATAATTTTTCTTATTTTTCTTCCTCTAATTTTAACATACTTTATGTTTTGTCCTCCATATTTAAAGTTAATTTTGCATTTTAAAATCCCCTGTCCAATTCTATCCTTCTTGAATTCCTCCCTAACCACATTTTTCCTATTGAATTAAATCTATTTTTATATCAAACTTTTTATGTTTTTAATATTTCTTGCTTAGTTTAGACAAGAGTGAGGCTAATGTAGTGCCTTTTCTACTTCCCCTTAGCTCTGTGTTGCCATGATTTTCTTTTTGTACAGACCAATTATTTAATTATTTTTTAAAAAGTCCTTACCTTCCATCTTGGAACCAATACTGTTTATTGGCTCCAAGGCAGAAGAGTGGTAAGGGCTAGGCAATGGGGGTTAAGTGACTTGCCCAGGGTCACACAGCTGGGAAGTGTCTGAGGCCAGATTTGAACCTACGATCTCCCATCTCTAGGTCTGGCTCTCAATCCACTGAGCTACTTAGCTGCCCCCTGTACAAACCAATTATGAGAAAAATTTTAAAAATCTTTCTCCTTCCTCATTAATTACATAGGATTTTTCTTTTTCTTCTCCCCCCTCTTAAAATTATAAAAACAAAATCAATCTATACCTAGGCCTTGCCTTTATCTTCTTTATTCCCTACATAACTTTTTAAGACAGAGAAATTATGAATGGATAATGATCTTGCCTCTTTTGCAAAGAGTCATTCTTTCCTCCTTTTTTGGATGAGGTAGATAGATCTTGAGACTTCTTCCTGCAATCTTCTACAGACCTGCCCTGAGACAGGATGTTGCACCCAGAGACATGACAAACCCTTTCCCTCTTCCTCAGTCCCTTGATTGTACCTTTATCTCCTAGCAGTTCTTTATGATTATATCCTGAGTCAATGCCCAAATCTTAATCATTTTTTCAATCAAGTAATAAAAAGTTGGCTCTATTTCCCTGAGATACTTTTTATGGTATATTAAATATTTAACTGGTTTCAGGCATAATAGAGGGTTAATAACATTCTTCTTGATTCACTTGTGCCTCTAGAAAATACTATGGATGACTCTGGTTTCTAGTCTTATAGAGAACTCCCTTCCCTTTCCCTTCTAGGCAAGGATTTCCTGATGACTTTTGCTCTATATGCATCTCCTTCAATATTCATCTATCTGGAATTCCTTCCTCTCCTCTCCCATTTCCCCCTCTCCTTTCCCCTCTCCTCCCCACTATAGATTCAACAGGATTTCAAAAATCTCAGCGTTTCAAGTATCCTGGAGAACTCTGAAGTTTTCAGGTTCTGCTGAGGTGATTCTGCCCCTTAATTACTCAGTCTCCTTGAGCAGACACCTATGGCCTATAATTCTGAGATCATGCTAGCTTCTGGCTTTGTTCAGAGAATGCATTGGCTTCATATCATGATGATTTGTGCTGTTCCTAGTGTAGTTTAATATCTGGTTTTTTGGTGCCATCCTTATCTTACCTGGAAGGAAAAAGTTACTTATTTTTCCCTTTGTTTTTTTTTTTATTTTTTTATTTTAAACCCTTAACTTCTGTGCATTGACTCATAGGTGGAAGAGTGGTAAGGGTAGGCAATGGGGGTCAAGTGACTTGCCCAGGGTCACACAGCTAGGAAGTGTCTGAGGCCGGATTTGAACCTAGGACCTCCCGTCTGTAGGCCTGGCTCTCAATCCACTGAGCTACCCAGCTGCCCCCTTTCCCTTTGGTTTTAATGATCATTACAACTCCTCATATTGTTAATGAAAGGTTTCCTAGGGACTTTCTTAGGAAAGTTCGACTTAACTTTCACCTTCAATGACATCATCTTTACCAGAAGTCCCTACTAGATTTTCCTAGAAACACAATTCTGAATCTTTTGATAGATTATTTTTATTTATTATTATTATTATTATTATTATTATTATTATTATTATTATTATTATT
>NW_025386813.1:0-6569 GCF_016433145.1 Gracilinanus agilis
AGAAGCTGGTATTTTGAAAAAACTGATAAAATAGACAAAGTACTGGTAAATCTAGTAAAAAAAGAAAAGAAGAAAATCAAATTGACAGTATTAAAGATGAAAAAGGAGACCTCACCTCTAATGAAGAGGAAATAAAGGCAATCATTAAAAATTATTTTGCCAAATTATATGGCAATAAATATAGCAATCTAGGAGATATGGATGATTAATTACAAAAATACAAATTGCCTAGATTAACAGTGGAAGAAATAGAATATCTAAATAATCCCATATCAGAAAAAGAAATTGAACAAGCCATCAAAGAACTACCTAAGAAAAAATCGCCAGGGCCTGATGGATTCACAAGTGAATTCTATCAGACATTCAAAGAACAACTAATTCCAAATACTATACAAATTATTTAATACAATAAGCCAAGAAGGAGTCCTATTAAATTCCTTTCATGACACAAATATAGTACTGATTCCAAAGCCATTTAGACCAAAAACAGAAAAAGAAAACTATAGACCAATCTCCCTAATGGATATAGATGCAAAAATCCTAAATGGAATAGTAGCGAAGAGACTCCAGCAAGTAATCAAGAGGATCATCCAACATGATCAGGCGGGATTTATACCAGGAATGCAAGGATGGTTTAAAATTAGGAAAACCATCCACATAATTAACCATATGAATAGTCTAAAAAACAAAAATCACATGATTATTTCAATAGATGCTGAAAAAGCCTTTGACACAATACAGCACCCATTCCTATTGAAAACACTGGAAAATATAGGAATATAAGGACCTTTCCTAAAAATAATAAACAGTATATACCTAAAACCATCAACAAGCATTATATGCAATGGGGATACATTAGAAGCCTTCCCAATGAGATCAGGAGTGAAACAAGGATGCCCATTATCACCTCTATTATTCAACATAGTACTAGAAACACTGGCAGTTGCAATTAGAGAAGAAAAAGGTATCAAAATAGGCAAGGAGGAGACTAAGCTATCACTCTTTGCAGATGATATGATGGTATACTTAAAAAATCCTAGAGAGTCAACCAAGAAGCTTGTACAAATAATCAACAACTTTATCAAAGTTGCAGGATACAAATAAATGCACATAAATCATCAGCATTTCTATATATTTCCTCCCCATCATAGCAGCAAGAGGTAGAAAGAGAAACATCATTTAAAATCACCCTAGACAATATAAAATACTTGGGAATCTATCTACCAAAACAAACACAGTAATTATACGGAAACAACTACAAAACACTTTCCAAACAAATAAAACTGAATCTAAACAATTGGAAAGCCATTGATTCCTCATGGGTGGGATGAGCTAACATAATAAAAACGACCATTCTACCTAAATTAATTTACCTATTTAGTGCCATACCTATCAAATTACCAAAAAACTTCTTTACTGAATTAGGAAAAACTATAACGAATTTCATTTGGAATAACAAAAGATCAAGAATATCAAGGGAAATAATGAAAAGAAAAGTGAAGGAAGAGGGCCTAGAAGTACTAGATATTAAACTATACTATAAAGCAGCAGTAATCAAAACAATATGGTACTGGCTAAGAGACAGAAGGGAGGATCAGTGGAATAGACTTGGGGTTAATGACGTCAGCAAGACAGTGTATTATAAACCCAAAGAGCCCAGCTTTTGGGACATGAATCCACTATTTGACAAAAACTCCTGGGAAATTTGGAAAACAATATGGGAGAGATTAGATTTAGATCAACATCTCACACCCTAAACCAAGATCAATTCAGAATGGGTGAACGACTTGAATATAAAGATGGAAACTATAAATATGTTAAGTGAACATAGAATAGTTTACTTGTCAGATCTCTGGGAAAGGAAAGATTTTAAAACCAAGCAAGAGTTAGAGAAAATTACAAAATATAAAATAAACGGTTTTGATTATATTAAACTAATAAGCTTTTGTACAAACAAAAACAATGCAGACAAAATTAGAAGGGAATCAACAAATTGGGAAAATATCTTTATAACAAAAAAATCTGACAGGGGTCCAATTACTCAAATATAGAAGGAGTTAAATCACCTGTATAAAAAAATCAAGCCATTCCCCAATTGATAAATGGGCAAGAGACATGAATAGACAATTTTCAGATAAAGAAACCAAAAGTATCAATAAGCACATGAGAGAATGTTCTAAATCTCTAATAATTAGAGAAATGCAAATCAAAACAACTCTGAGGTATCACCTCACACCTAGCAGATTGGCTAAAATGAAAGAAGGGGATAGTAATGAATGCTGGAGGGGATGTGGTAAAATTGGGACATTAATGCATTGCTGGTGGAGTTGTGAACTGATCCAACCATTCTGGATGGCAATTTGGAACTATGCTCAAAGGGCTATGAAAGAATGCCTGACCTTTGATCCAGCCATACCATTTGTTGGGTTTGTACCTCAAAGAGATCATAGATAAACAGACCTATACAGAAATATTTATAGCCACGATTTTTGTGGTTGCAAAAAACTGGTAAAGGAGGGTATGTCCTTCAATTGGGGAATGACTGAACAAATTGTGGTATATGCTGGTGATGGAATACTATTGTGCTCAAAGGAATAATAAACTGGAGGAATTCCATGTGAACCGGAAAGACCTCCAGAAATTGATGAAGAATGAAAGCAGCAGAGCTAGAAGAACATTGTACACAGAAACCAATACACTGTGGTAAGATAGAAGGTAATGGACTTCTGTACTAGCAGCAGTGCAATGATCCTGGACAATTCTGAGGGATTTATGGAAAAGAAAGTTACCCACATTCAGAGGAAGAACAGCAGGAGTGGAAACACAGAAGAAAAGCAACTGCTTGAACACATGGTTTGAAGCAGACATGGTTGGGGATTTTGATTCGAAACTACCACACCAATGCAATGATCAACAATTTGGAAATAGGTCTTGATCAATGACACACGTTAAAACCAGGGGAAATGAGCATCGGCCAGGGGTCAGGGGAGGGCTTGGGTTGAAGGGGAAAGTAGGAGCATGAATCATGTAACCTTGTTAACTTTACTAAGAAATCAGTATTAATAAATGTTTAAAAAAAAGAATGTAGATACTCTGATATTTGATGTATATATGCTTACTATTATTACTTCATTGCCTTTGGTATGTTTCAGCAAATTGTTGTTTCCCTGCTTATCTCTTTTAGTTAGTTCTATTTTTGATTTTTCTTTGTCTGAGATTATTATTTCTACCCCTACGTTTTCACCTCACCTTAAGTATAATGAATTCTGCTCCAGCTCCTTATTCTTACTCTACATGTGTCTTTCTGTTTCAAGTGAGTTTCTTATAAATAACATTGTTGATTCTTGTTTCTAATGCATTCTGCTAATCTTTTTTATTTTATAGTTGAGTTCACTCCATTCACATCCATAGTTATGATTAATAACTGTGTATTTCCTCCCATCCTATTTATCCTGTATATTTTTATCTGTCTGTCCCTATGCTTCCTTCGAAGTTGTTTTATTAAAACATTTCTTAATGTTTATTTTTTAGAAAAGTTAACATGGTTACATAATTCATGGTCTTACTTTCCCCTTCACCCCCCAACCTCTCCCCACCCCAATAGCTGATGCACATTTCCACTGGTTTTAACATGTGTCATTTATCAAGACCTCTTCCCAAATTATTCATAGGTGCATTGGTGTGGTAGTTTTGAATCAAAATCCCCAACCATGTCTGCCTCAATCCATGTGTTCAATCAGTTGCTTTTCTTCTTTGTTTCCACTCCTGCTGTTCTTCCTCTGAATGTGGGTACCTTTCTTTTCCATAAATCCCTCAGAATTGTCCAGGATCATTGCATTCCTGCTAGTACAGAAGTCCATTACCTTCTATTTTACCACAGTGTATTGGTTTCTGTGTACATAGTTCTTCTGGCTCTGCTCCTTTCCCTCCGCATCAATTCCTGGAGGTCTTTCCAGTTCACATGGAATTCCTCCAGTTTATTATTCCTTTGAGCACAATAGTATTCCATCACCAGCATATACCACAATTTGTTCAGCCATTCCCCAATTGAAGGACATACCCTCCTTTACCAGTTTTTTGCAACCACAAAAAGCGCAGCTATAAATATTTTCATACAAGTCTTTTTATCTATGATCTCTGTGGGGTACAAACCCAACAAATGGTATGGCTGGATCAAAGGTCAGGCATTCTTTCATAGCCCTTTGAGCATAGTTCCAAATTGCCATCCAGAATGGTTGGATCAGTTCACAACTTCACCAACAATGCATTAATGTCCCAATTTTGCCACATCCCCTCCAACATTCATTACTTTCCCCTTCTTTCATTTTAGCCAATCTTCTAGGTGTGAGGTGATACCTCAGAGTTGTTTTGATTTGCATTTCTCTAATTATTAGAGATTTAGAACATTCTCTCATGTGCTTATTGATACATTTGATTTCTTTATCTGAAAATTGTCTATTCATGTCTCTTGCCCATTTATCAATTGGGGAATGGCTTGATTTTTTATACAGTTGATTTAACTCCTTGTATTTTTGAGTAATTAGACCACTGTCACAGTTTTTTGTAATAAAGATTTTTCCCCAATTTGTTGCTTCCCTTCTGATTTTGCCTACATTGTTTTTGTTTGTACAAAAGGTTTTTAGTTTGATATAACTAAAATCATTGTTTTTACATTTTGTAATTTTCTCTAACTTTTGTTTGGTTTTAAAATCTTTCCTTTCGCAGAGATCTGACAAGTAAACTATTCTATGTTCCCTTAACTTGTTTATAGTTTCCCTCTTTATATTCAAGTAGTTCACCCATTCTGAATTGATCTTGGTGTAGGGTGTGGGATGTTGATCTAAATCTAATCTCTCCCATATTGTTTTCCAAATTTCCCAGGAGTTTTTGTCAAATAGTGGATTCATGTCCCAAAAGTTGGGCTCTTTGGGTTTATCATACACTGTCTTGCTAATGTCACTTATCCCAAGTCTATTTCACTGATCCTCCCTTCATTGTCTTAGCCAATACCATAATGTTTTGATGACCTCTGCTTTATAATACAGTTTAATATCTGGTACTGCTAGGCCACATTCCTTCACATTTTTTTTTCATTATTTCCCTTGATATTCTTGATCTTTTGTTATTCCAGATGAACTTTGTTATAGTTTTTCCTAATTCAGTGAAAAAGTTTTTTGGTAGTTTGATAGGTATGGTGCTAAATAGGTAAATTAATTTGGGTATAATGGTCATTTTTATTATGTTAGCTTGTCCTACCCATGAGAAATCAATGTTTTTCCAATTGTTTAGGTCTAGTTTTAATTGTTTGGAATATGTTTTGTAGTTTTCGTATAATACCTGTGTTTGTTTTGGTAGATGGATTCCTAAGTATTTTATATTGTCTAGGGTGATTTTAAATGGTGTTTCTCTTTCTACCTCTTGCTGCTATGACTGGGAGGAAATATATAGAAATGCTGATGATTTATGTGCATTTATTTTGTATCCTGCAACTTTGCTAAAGTTATTGATTATTTGTACAAGCTTCTTAGTTGATACTCTAGGATTTTTTAAGTATACCATCATATCATCTGCAAAGAGTGATAGCTTAGTCTCCTCCTTGCCTATTTTGATACCTTCAATTTCTTTTTCTTCTCTAATACTATTGCTAGTGTTTCTAGTACTATGTTGAATAATAGAGGTGATAATGGGCTTCCTTGTTTCACTCCTGATCTTATTGGGAAGGCTTCTAATTTATCCCTTGTGGATGGTTTTAGGTATATACTGTTTATTATTTTTAGGAAAGGTCCTTATATTCCTATATTTTCCAGTGTTTTCAATAGGAATGGGTGCTGTATTGTGTCAAAGGCTTTTTCAGCATCTATTGAAATAATCATATGATTTTTGTATGTTAGACTGTTGATATGGTCAATTATGTGGATGGTTTTCCTAATGTTGAACCAACCTTGCATTCCTGGTATAAATCCCACCTGATCATGGTGGATGATCTTCTTAATTACTTGCTGAAGTCTCTTTGCTAGTATTCTATTTAAGATTTTTGCATCTATGTTCATTAGGGAGATTGGTATGTAGTTTTCTTTCTCTGTTTTTGATCTCCCTGGCTTTGGAATCAGTACCAGATTTGTGTCATAAAAGGAATTTGGTAGGACTCCTTCTTTGCTTATCATATTAAATAATTTCTATAGTATTGGAATTAGTTGTTCTTTGAATGTCTGATAGAATTCACTTGTGAATCCATCAGGCCCTGGCAATTTTTTCTTAGGTAGTTCTTTGATGGCTTGTTCAATTTCTTTTTCTGATATGGGATTATTTAGATATTCTATTTCTTCCACTGTTAATCTAGGCAATTTGTATTTTTGTGATTAATCATCCATATCTCCTAGATTGCTATATTTATTGCCATATAATTTGGCAAAATAGTTTTTAATGATTGCCTTAATTTCCTCTTCATTAGAGGTGAGGTCTCCCTTTTCTTCTTTAATACTGTCAATTTGATTTTCTTCTTTCCTTTTTCTTATTAGATTGACCAGTACTTTGTCTATTTTATCAGTTTTTTCAAAATACCAGCTTCT
>NW_025386814.1:0-4835 GCF_016433145.1 Gracilinanus agilis
AGGGAAGGAGGGAAGGAAGGAAGGAAGGAAGGAAGGAAGGAAGGAAGGAAGGAAAAAAGAGGAAGGAAGATCTTTTATGGGTAAAGGAAGAACTAAATAACCTTCCCTATTTCTGGTTTACATTTCTTGTGAAATAAAGGTTCTTAACCTTGGCATCTGTAAACTTGTATTTTAAAAATATTTTATGATAGCTGAATTTCAATATAAAGGTATTCCTTCCACATCATGACTTTCCCCATTGTGGTTTTGATATATCACTGGCCAACATAAGTAATTAAATGGGAATTTGGGGGGAGTTTTGCTTACACTGCAAGCAACACAAGATGACCAGCAAATGACAAAGAAAAAGGTTAGAAACTCAGAAGTATAGGTGGCTCAGTGGACTGAGAGCCAGGTTTAGAGATAGGATATCTTGGGTTCAAAAGTGGCCTCTTCTGCCTTAGAACCAATACACAGTATTGGTTCTAAGACAAAGGTAAGAGTTAAAAAAGAAAAAAAACCTAAGAAACATACAAAATATGTATATAATCAACAGATTTTATATTTTAATATCATAAATATATACAATTTATTTTTTAAAGTTAAAATAAATAAAAAGATAAAGTTTACAAGAAGAATGCAAAAGCCAGAAAATGACACAGAAAGACTTGAAATGTAAAGGTATCTTAAGGTTGACTTACATAAAGCCTATGATCAAATACTTAACCCAAATTTTACAATAATGTACTGTAAACACCCCATATCAAAAAAAAGAAAAAATTCAGATCGCTTCTTTGATGCGAAGGGAGGACCAAAAAATTTTACTAGAATTTTCAGGAACACAGGGGGCCATGTCTCTAAGCCCCAAGACATAGAAGAGAGATCTATAATCCGTTTCCTTTGTAATTTATTTTGTATACTTTAAAATATCATTCTGAGAAGGAGTCCATCATGGGTTTAATCAGATTGCCAAAGGGGTTCATGACACCTCAAAGTTAAGAATCCTTTTGTTGTGAAATAACTTGAAATCTAGGCTTCCACTCAATAAAATAATTTATAGGAGGGTCTTTCCCCCCCTGATTTTGTGATTACTTCTCAGTTTTCCAGTTAGACTGCATAAAACTCTGAGGCAACCAAATGTGCCTGCCTTTGGAGCATGAGAGATGTTTCATAATTTATAGGAGGAAGAACACAAAACCTAAAAAACCATGGAATTCACATGCACATCATCTAAAAGGGATTTTGTTTTATTTTTTTAAATCAAAAATCTAGGAAGAAGAAAGCGGGACATACTAGCCACAAGCTTCACTATACAGATACTACGCAGGTATTTAATAAATATTTCCTGATTAATTGAACAATTGTATATAGATCACTGGGCCTGGATTCAGACACTTCCTAGCTATGTGAAAAGTCACTTAAACTGTTTGCCTCAGTTATCTCAACTATAAAATGGGAATCATAACAGCTCCTAATTCCCAGGGCTATCGTGAGGATGAAATGAGATATTAATTATAAGGAGCTTAGCAGAATGCCCAGCACATAGTAGGTGCGATAAATGCAATAGCTATTATTATGCAAACATCTTGTCCATGTGATGGGGCAAGAGAAGGCCACCTGGCATGCCAGTCCTTACTTACTTTGGGCAGGCTCATGGGTGTTCGGAGCCGAGTTCGGGCACTCTTCATCAGCGTACGCTGCTCAGAGGGTAGCAGGTGGTACTTCATGGCTTCAATGAGGTAATCTTTGCAGGCGCTGCTATTCTTCACCAGCGTTTCCTCTTCAACCCTCTGCAAAAAAAAGGGACAGGTTGGCATATTCCAACAGAAATGGGGAACTGAAGGGGAGGACGCAGAGACCCTCTAAGTGCAATGGAAATCGTTACACATCCAAGGAAATGGCAACTGAAAATGCAGCCTAGAAAGCAAGAGAGGAAAATCTAAGATGCCTTAAAAGTGTTGAGCTAAAGGACCTGATGGGGGAAACGGTATGGAGGGAATAGTGTGCTTACTCATCAGGGTTTAACAATTAGCTCTTTTTGGGGGAGAAATGTATACATGACACACTTTTAAGTTAATCTGAATTTTTACATTTCTCCATCACTTTCTTAAATGTAGACAATCCACCAAATGGTAAATGAAAGATAGATTTGTAGCATTTGCTGATTTCTAAGGTATAAACATAGTGACAATTCAACAGTAGGCTCTCTCAAGCTGGTATGAATTGTAATGGAGTTATTAATGAGGGAAGAGGGCATGGAACAATGTTGCTGGGAATACTGGAGGAAGCCTCACTTCTATATTAATTTAGAAATAAAGTCAAATTGGAGGAAGAACAAAGATCGTTAACTACAGCAAGAAGGTTGGGGTTTGGTGCCAGGAATCCCATGTGAAACATTACAATAAAACAGCCAAAAAAGTTTTTAAAAATACTTCAAAACATGGTTTCCCTATCATAAGTAATAGTATCCCTTGCTATGATTAACTTTATTTTTATTATTTGTGATTAACTTTAGAATCGGGCAAGTCTTCAAAAATTTCTGAGAAATTATATCTTAGGTGGGATATGGAAACCCCAAGCAGCCTCATCATCCCTTTCCTGTCCTTTGCAATAACTTCCTGACTTTCTGGCTTCCTACCCACAGGCCATCTGACAAATCCCCTCCATTGAAACTCAGGATTCTGTTCCAGTGCTAGGATGGTTGAGCTCCTGCCTTACCTCGCCTGGAATTAGGATTCCATGTCACTTCCCCATTGTTTCCAAACCCTAATGGCTCGTACAAACCCTCTCCTTTTTCTACTTTCCCTTTATGTGCTGGCACCCCTCCACCTGACCCCATTAGAAGCAGAAGTTCCTCAAGGGCAAAGATTGTCTTGGTTGCTTGTATCTGGACTGTTGTGTTTAGCACAAAAGCCTGGCACAAAGTAGACATTTAATAAATGAACTCTCCATCACATTAGTTGATTATATGGTACCTGGGAGAACATTTCTGGGTATCTGAGAATATGGAAAAATATTTTCAGATCTGTTCTTTTCAGGGAGTTGAAATTAATATGGATTAATTCAATGACTCTAATTAATGAAATTTGAAAAACCATGCTAAGTATGTTGCTTAACCAAGAGAGGACAAAGTTTTCAATTTTATAGGGCATAATTAAGGTTGAATTTATTCCTCTTTGTTGAAAATAAATTGTGTTTCCTCAGCTTGAAATTACCGATATAATTATATATACACCAGTTTCAAATAATTACATTTCACAGTGATTTTAATTAACATTGGTTTCAATTTATTTCTTCATTTCGAGGGACAGAGTTTTTTTTTTTGAAGAGTTTCATTTTCACAGCCAAAATCAGGAGCCTGTTAAAAAGCAAATAAAGTTAAGACTATCCCAGTAATGCCCAGTGATGATTTCACTGAAAATACAGTTACTCAGACAAGAAGTGTCAACAGCAACAGGGCACAGTTGGGTCTTAAAATGATGACACAGTAAGCTCCATGTGGCTATAGAGCAGGGGTCGGCAACGTATAGCTCTCGAGCCATATCTGGCTCTTTTGAGGGCCAGATATGGCTCTTTCTGCAGGAGCCATGAAGTCAATTTTTTTTCAGGCACTGTTAAAGGAGCGAGCGCTGTGAGCACTGTATGGCTCTCACGAAATTACATCTTAAAAAATGTGGCATTTATGGCTCTCACGGCCAAAAAGGTTGCCGACCCCTGCTATACAAAATGGTACCTCCTGTTGAGCCTCTGGCATATGGTAATGGAGCGTCTTGTACTAAGATGCTGTTTGAGACTGAGTCATAGGGTTGGGCTTGCTTACCTGAACTAGATATTCCCGGGGAAGCAAAGGTAGGCGCACATGCTCCATCAGTCGGGCCATCAACTCCTGTCTTACATCTTTGTCATGGTTTACCCAAGCAATCACTGCTTCAAACACCTTCCAGAAAATAGAAGAGAAAAGAAAAATCCAATTATGATGACCAGGTAAAATAATTAGGCTCTTTCCTACAAGTGAGAAATCACTGGACTTGAGATTTCATTGATAAAGAGAACTTGTGGAAGAGAAAATTTACTCTTCCCAAAGTGATTTTCCTTATGTGGAGGTCTTATCATGTCACACCCCTACTCAATAAACTCCAGCGGCTACTTACAACTCCCAGGTCAAAAATAAAATCATCCCTTTGGTCTTAAAAGCCCTTTAGAAGCTGGATTCTTCCTACCTTTTTAGGCTTCTTACACTTTGCTCCCATCTGTAATCCAGTGATGGCAGCCCACCTGTTGTTCCTCACACAGAACACTTTATCTCCCAACTGGGCATTACCACTGGCAGTAGCCCGTGCCTTACCTCTGCTCTCCAAGACTCACCTCAAATCCTACTTTCTTTTTTTTTTTACAATTTTTTTTTTATTTTTTTAGAAAAATTTTCCATGGTTACATGATTCATGTTCTTTCTCTCCCTCTCCTAAGACCCCTCCCCCCTCCCCCATAGCCGACATGCATTTCCACTGGGTTTTGCAAGTGTCATTGATCAAGACCTATTTCCATATTTTTTTTAACATTTATTAATAATCATTTTTAACATGATTACATGTTTCATGCTCCTATTTTCCCCTTCACCCCCCTTCACCCCCCACCCATGGCCGACGCACTTTTCCACTGGTTTTGTCATGTGTCCTTGATCAAGACCAATTTCCCAATTGTTGGTGGTTGCATTGGTGTGGTAGTTTCGAGTCCACACCCTCAATCATGTCCGCCCCGACCCATGCGTTCAAGCAGTTGCTTTTCTTATATGTTTCCTCTCCTGCAGTCCTTCCTCTGAATGTGGGTAGCATTCTTTACCATAAATCCCTCAGAAT
>NW_025386815.1:0-3282 GCF_016433145.1 Gracilinanus agilis
CAGGCGAACTGGAGAGACCTCCGGGAACAGATGCAGAGCGAAAGGAGCAGAGCCAGAAGAACATTGTACACAGAGACTGATATACTGTGGTAAAATTGAATGTAATGGACTTCTGTACCAGCAGCAATACAATGACCCAGGACACCTCTGAGGGATTTATGGTAAAGATGCTACCCACATTCAGAGGAAGGACTGCAGGAGAGGAAACATATAAGAAAAACAACTGCTTGAACACATGGGTCAGGGTGGACATGATTGAGGGTGTGGACTCGAAACTACCACACCAATGCAACTGCCAACAATTTGGAAATTGGTCTTGATCAAGGACACATGACAAAACTAGTGGAAATGTGCATCGGCCATGGGTGGGGGGAGTGCGGGGGGCGAAGGGGAAAGGAGGAGCATGAATCATGTAACCATGTTAAAAATGAATATTAATAAATGTTTGAAAAAAAACAATTATCAAGAATTGTATATATAAATGAAAAAATTTTAAAAACAGTTAAACAATATTATGTTCAAAAGATGGGTGTATTTCTCAGGGAAAAGCTTGAGAATCATTAAAAGCAATATGCAATTTCCCAAAGGCAAACCATCCCACTACTCTCTCTCCAATTATGGCCCCAGCTCATTGCCCATCTTCATGTACAAAGGGTACCCACTAATAGAGTCCACCTATGGATTGTCCATAGAAGCATGGGAGACAAGATAATCTGGGTATAGGCTGTTCTCATCACCTCGGTTGTGGTGAGAACATAAAGGAAAGTTTTGGAGTCTCCAATATTCCTTTCATACTTGCTTGTAGAAAGCACTTTTGGAAACACTTTTAATTAGCAGGACACTTGGCTCCCAGGGTCAAATCTGGAGCCACCACGGTATGGATAAATGCACTTGACAGGAAATCCCATTAGTTTCCAGCTCTCCTTCCTACAAACTTTTAGGAAAACTGTTAATAAGTAACAGACTCTGACAGTTTAGAGTTTTACCTTCTCTTTTATTCCACCTGCAAGTAGACATCTCAAGAGATTTAGAAATGACTGGACAATAGATAGCAGGAAGAAGCAAGAAAAGTAAAGAGCTTCAGAAATCCACAAACTTTAATAAACAGTCCATCAATAATAGAGAGTTGGCCTGGATACTTCATATTCTTACTTTCAGTCAACACAGGCTATTATCCAAAACAACAGAAGTGCAATTAACATGGTCAAAAATTCCATTTATCAAATATGGAATAATTTTTAGCTATTTTACAGGCAATCAAGCACATGAAAGTATTGACTGAGCCTAGGTCCCTGTTGTAAACTTCACAATGTGAGAAATTCAAATAGGCTTGAGGAAAGTCAAACCCATTTCCATTTACTAATGGATAATTATTTTCTTAGAATATAACAAGAATGAGAAGTTGATGGACAGCCTGAGTGGTGTGTTGATGCTTCCATTATAGGAAAAAAAAAAAACAGGAGAAAGGACTCCAACAAATTGGGTAACTCCTTCATGAAGAATCTACAGAGAAACAAAGACAAGTATCACCTAGGATGAGAAGGGTAGGGATAATAGTCAAGAGGCTGCTCTCTGTTTAGCAGCTGGACAGCACTTCCCACTGGGGAGAGTCAGAAGGCTGACACTGTTAGAATTCCCAACTGAAAACAGGCCTAAATCCCTGTTTCTTTGAGGATATATATATATATAAACATCTTCTTGATGGACTATTGATTATATTGATCTAACTGAGAATTGATACAGATGATCTTGAATTGATTTGGAGTTAATCTCAAGCAAGAGTTGATGATTAGGCCAGAGAAATCTTCCTCAGACAGGGAATCAAGCCCAACAGTCAGACTAGACAGTGAGAATTCTTCTTTGAGACAATGGACTAGACTAGAAACCAGATCTTAGCAATAGGTAATTTTTAATTTAAAGGTAACAGGATTATCTTGAAGGAGTGAGGATCCTGGATTGATAGGTAAGGATAGAGGTTAAAAGGATTAAGCTAAACTAAAAACTAATTGATAAACAGCTAGGCAGATCCCCTTAGGGCAGTGGTTCCCAAACTTTTTTGGCCTACCTCCCCCTTTCCAGAAAAAGTATTACTTAGCACCCCCTGTCACATACTATCACTGCCCCCTTACAGTTATTCACCACCCCCAAATGCACCTGTGGCCATCACCACCCTGCCCCAGATCACTGCAGCACCCACCAGGGGGCGGTGGCGCCCACTTTGGGTATCACTGCTTTAGGGAAAAACCTTGAACAGAATTCTGCCACACTGGCTTGGCCACCTTGGCCTAGTAGCTGAACTAAACTTGGCTGATTATAAATATCTATTGATCTACAGAGATGACTTTCTGGATGGTTTTGATGAATATGGCTGTTGGTGATAATCAAATATAATTTAGTTTTTGGTATTGACCTAAGTAGCAGATCCCTAAAATGAGACAGCTAACACAAGTCTGTGGTAAAGCTTCTTGGTTTGGCTGGAGAACTTTTCCCCTTCCACCCTTTTCCACCCACCTAACTCACAACTAAGTCCCTTTGCCTTGGGGTGATCTCCTATTTAGAGGGGTGCTCCAGCAGTGTTCTACTGTCTTGGGAATTCTAAACTCTGCTACAGTTGGCACAAGATGGCTACTAGCAAAAGCTATTTACAGAAGGCATGGAAGAGTTGTGATCTTTACCTGTGAAAGGAGTAGTCACAGTCATAAAATCATGGATCATCTATAACCAAAAATCTGCAAAAGTTTTCATCAAACCAAAATATCTTTAATAACAACCAGTTGTTCATTCTCGACAAGTGTAAACAGACACTAATGAATGGATTTATTCATTATTGTTCCTTGCTCTGCACTAGTAAAGAGGTCACCTTTTTAGAAGTTGCTTTTCTATAGTGGCCAAAAATAGTCTTCTAATTTCAAAGACTGCATTGATGATAATAAATTATATTAATTCATTTATATAGTGGCATGTCTGCAAAGTACTTTCCTCACAATAATACTATGAGGTATCTAGTACAAGTATTTTTTATCTGATTTTACAGATGAATCAAGAGGCTCAGGTTGTTCATTGTCACACAACTAGTAAGTAATGGAGGCAGAAGTGAAACCCAAATTCAGTGCTCTTTTTCTCTTTGAGAATATGTTGGCCATTGGGATTGCCATAGGATCAGATCTAGATCTAGAAAGGATCTCAGAGACCATCTAATCCAACCCTCTTATTGTTTAGACAGGGAAACTGAGGCCCAGGGTAGTTAAATGATTGCTGGCAGAAAGAAAGAAAGAAAGAAAG
>NW_025386816.1:0-5411 GCF_016433145.1 Gracilinanus agilis
CTTCCTTCCTTCCTTTCTTTCTTTCTTTCTTTCTTTCTTTCTTTCTTTCTTTCTTTCTTTCTTTCTTTCTTTCTTTCTTTCTTTCTTTCTTTCTTTCTTTCCTTCCCATCTATCCACATCCATATATATACACATTTGTATATATGTAGTCTCTTTCCTGAACATAGTTTCATATCATCAACTGACTTTTGGTCATTTCAAATTGGATTTGGGACATTCCATAGTTGTCTCAGGTTTAATATGTCCAGAACTTGTCTTTCCCCCAAACACTCTCCTCTTCCAAATTTTTCTATTTTCTTCTCCCCTTTGACTCTTTCTTTTAATCCCTTACCTTCAAAGCAGAAGGGTGATAAGGACTGGGAAACTGAGGCCAGATGATTTGCCCAGGTCACAGACCAAGGGAGTATCTGCAGTGAGATTTGAATCTAGAACATCCTGTCTGCAGGACTGGCTCTCTACTGAGTTACCTAGATGCTCCCTTTTATTTTTTAAAGGAACAACAAGCATTCTCAGGCACTTAGGCTCCCTATTATTTTTTAAACATTTATTAATATTCATTTTTAACATGGTTACATGCTTCATGCCCCTACTTTCCCTTTAACCCCCCCGCTCTCCCCCCAACCCATGGCTGATGCATATTTCCACTGGTTTTAACATGTGTCCTTGTTCGGGGTCTATTTCCATATTGTTGTTACTTGCATTGGTGTGGTCGTTTCGAGTCTACATCCCCAAACATGTCCGCCTCAACCCATGAGTTCAAGCAATTGTTTATCTTCTATGTTTCCTCTCCTGCCATTCTTCCTCTGAATGTGGGTAGCCTTCTTTACCATAAATCCCTCAAAGCTGTCTTGTGTCATTGCATTGCTGCTGGTACAGAAGTCCATTACATTCGATTTTACCACAGTATATCAGTCTCTGTGTATAGTGTTCTTCTGGCTCTGCTTCTTTCGCTCTGCATCAGTTCCTGGAGGTCTTTCCAGTTCACCTGGAACTCCTCCAGTTTATTATTTCTTTTAGCACAATAGTATTCCATCACCAGCATATACCACAATTTGTTCAGCCATTCCCCAATTGAAGGACATACCCTCCTTTTCCACTTCTTTGCCACCACAAAAAGCACAGCTATAAATATTTTCATACAAGTCTGTTTATCTATGATTTCTTTGGGGTACAAACCCAACAATGGTATGGCTGGATCAAAGGGCAGGCATTCTTTTATAGCCTTTTGAGCATAGTTCCATATTGCTAGCCAGAATGGTTGTATCATTTCACAACTCCACCAGCAATGCATTAATGTCCCACTTTTGCCACATCCCCTCCAGCATTTATTACTCTCCCCTTCTTTCATTTTAGCCAATCTGCTAGGTGTGAGGTGGTACCTCAGAGTTGTTTTGATTTGCATTTCTCTAATTATTAGAGATTTAGAGCACTTTCTCATGTGCTTATTGATACTTTTGATTTCTTTACCTGAAAATTGCCTATTCATGTCTCTTGCCCATTTTTCAATTGGGGAATTGGCTTGATTTTTTATACAATTGATTTAACTCCTTGTATATTTGAGTAATTAGACCCCTGTCAGAGTTTTTTGTTATAAAGATTTTTTCCCAATTTGTTGTTTCCCTTCTGATTTTGGCTACATTGTTTTTGTTTGTACAAAAGCTTTTTAGCTTAATATAATCAAAACCATTTAATTTACATTTTGTAATTTTCTCTAACTCTTGCTTGGTTTTAAAATCTTTCCTTTCCCAGAGATCTGACAGGTATACTATTTTGTGTTCACTTAACTTATTTATAGTTTCCCTCTTTATATTCAGGTCATTCACCAATTCTGAATTTATCTTGGTGTAGGGTGTGAGATGTTGATCTAAACCTAATCTCTCCCATATTGTTTTCCAAATTTCCCAGCAGTTTTTGTCAAATAGTGGATTCATGTCCCAAAAGTTGGGCTCTTTGGGTTTGTCATACACTGTCTTGATGATGTCATTAACCCCAAGTCTATTCCACTGATCCTCCCTTCTACTCCCTATTATTTTTTAAAGGAACAAGCATTCTTAGGCTTACAAACTTATTGGCATCCTTAACAAATTTTACACTCAAAGTTACCCCATATATCCAGTTTATATCCAGTGTGTGGTTGAGTTTTGTAGTTTCTACCTTCATATATCTTATATATGTCCCCTTCCCTAAACTCACACAGCCGCAGTCCTAGTTCAAGCCTTCTTTACTTTATTCCTGGACTATTATAATCACTTGTTCTTCTGGTTAAAAGTCTCCCAACATACTAGTCAATCTTCCACTCTACTGCCAAAGTGATAATCCTAAAGAACAAGTCTGACTATGTTTTTTCTTCCCATCTACGCTCACTAAAATTTTCTAGAGTCTCCTTCTTACATCTTCTAGAATCAATCATAAAAGTCTCTTTTTGACATTTAAAGACTTTCATAATCTTTCCTCTTCTCATAATTCAGTGACATTGCTTGTTCCTTGAACAGGACCGACTACATATCCTGACTACAGCTTTTCTCTGAACTTCTCTCATGCTTAGAATGCTCTATATCCTCATTTCTTCCTCTTTTTAGCTTCCTTGAGCTCTTTTAAACCTCACTTAAAATTCCTTATTTTTTTCAAATTTAAATGTATTTATTTGTTTGTTTGTTACACTAAAATACTTAGGTAAGTCTCCCTATCCCTGTTATCCCTCCACTAAAGAAGGCATCATTTGACAAAAAATGTAAGTCTATATAAAATTATGCCTTGCTCATTTTTATTGATCAGTTTTTTTCTGTAGAATTGGATATACACAAATCCTTCAAACAATATCTCTGCTGCTGTATTTAATGTTCTCTTGGTTCTGTTAATATTACTTCATAATATCATGTAGATCTTTCTATGCTTTTCCTCAAAATTAACTTGTGTATCATTTCTTACAGGATAGTAGTTTTCCATCAAAATCATATACCAAAACTTGTTTAGACATTTCACAATAATGGACATTCTTTTAATTTCTAGTTCTTTGCCACCATAAAAAGAGAACTGTTATAATTATTTTCGATGATATAGTTACTTTTCCTTTTTTTCTGATCACCTTAGGAAACAAACCTAATCATTTGCTGGGTCAAAAAGTTATACATAGCTTTATAACTCTTTGTGCATAATTGTAGATTGTTCTCGAAAATGGTTGGACCCATCTGTCATGCTCAGAATGCTCTTTCTCCTCATTTCTTCCATTTCTTAGCTTTTCTGAATGCCTTTAAAATTCAGTTAAAACCCCTCCCTTTTCAGGAGTCCTTTCCAGTCCTGAGCATAACTACAAACACTTTCCCTCTAGGATTACCTTTAGTTATACTGAAAGTATTTTGAGTACAGTTAGAGCTTCTTGTTTCTCCTATTAGAATTTTTGTTCTTAGGGGACAGTAGATATGCTTTTTCCTTTCTTTTCATTTCAAAACCTAGTACACTGCTTGGGACATAGCAAGCCCTTAAGAAAGACTTGTTGACTCACATGTAATTAGTGACTATTCTAATTTTCAGTTTACCCATAAAAAAATTTAATCCATATCCTTCTTTCAGGACTTCACAGCTGCTGCCTTGGGTGTCCCAAGGAACAAGATCATGTGCCACATGAAAAGAACTGGTGGAGCCTTTGGAGGGAAAGTTACCAAGCCTGCCCTGCTGGGAGCTATTGCTGCAGTGGCTGCTCACAAGTAATGCTTTCCTATAACTACTCACTCTAACAATTATTCATATTAAAAGTCCATTCAAGGGAAGTTATGAATCTCAGTGAAGAAAGCACTGGACTTGGGAGTCAGGAAAGGCTGAATTCAAATCCTTTCTTGGACATTTAATAGCTGTAACCCTGGGTAAATCACTTAACCTTTCCATGTCTCAGTTTTCTCTTCTATAAAACAGGGATAATAATTGTATCTATCTCCAAGGGTAGTTGTGAGGAACAAATGATAGAACAAGTGCTTTGGAATCCTTGAAGCACTATATAAATGCTATCATCATTCATATAAATAATAAGAACAATTCTGGTACTAAATATGATCTTTTGGAGTTAATAATTCTAGGCATTTTCCTTAGCCATATTTTAGCTTTCGTTATCTTCAAAATATTACATTTGTCTGATTTCTGCCAAAATTTTTTTATTTTTTAACTGAGAATGAGAAGTAAAACTATGTTATGAAATGTATCCACAAAGAAATAGCTAATTTAGAGGACCTAGTAATGCCTGGCAATGGATCCTCTTAATTCTGTATTATTAGCAGTGGGGGTTTTTTTTAGAAGGGGAGAAAGGATATCAAGAATTTCTAAGAATCACAAATGTTCTCTCTACTACAGCTCACTGAAATCATTTGGCATTTTCTGTAATACTCCATAGATTACAGAATATAGAAGAAAAGCATGGAAGTGACCAGTGTATATGCTGTATATAAATATGATTCCATGGCAGAGATGTGCTTATCCTTCACACATATAGAATGCGAGACCAATACTGATTCTGTAAATTAGGAGTTGGACTGTGCATCTAGATTTTTCTCAGCAATTCATGGGGATAGATTCTTCCTTGAATCAAGAGCCAATTTATTATGATCACAAACATTAACATTATATTGATCATATTGGGACAGGGTTACTTCCAAAAATTTGTGTTTATTAGAGGGATGTTTGTTTTTTTTGTGACTAATTTGGCTGAATTGTCTTTGATCTTAGATTTTTCCAATATTAACTTGCATAAAACACAATTGGACAGAGAAAGTAAAGAGGAGAAAATAGGGCTAAAGTTCATGAGAAAAACACGCACTCACACATAGAAACAGAAAAGTATGAACAGAAATGGAGCATTCCACTTCAGTGAATGTCATTCCTGAGACATCTATCTGAATCATTTCAACCACAAAATGGAAGACATGTTCTATGATTCTTACCACCTCTCAAATCTCTCTAAAACAGAAATTATGCATGGAAAAGAAAGCAACTTAAGCTGTCTACCTAGTCTAGAATATCAGGACTCCAAAAGGTAGTAATTCTTGCCCCTTCCAACAAAAGTTACCAATTGATACTCTTCAATTATGAGCTTACTCAGCACCCAATCCCCAACTTCCTATGCTATTGGCAGTGGGAATGTACTGGCATACTCAAGGAAATGGCATGGGCTTGCAACAAAATTCACCCCCATAACACAATTCACTTCCTTGTTTCTAGTGCTATGGAGACCTCGATTCCAAACTTCATCATGGCTCATAGACCTTCAGAAACAAAAGCTTTCTGGGGGCTGCCATCTTTTTGCACCAATTATGCAAAGTTCTGAATTAGTGGTGCTGGGCTTGAGAGTTGAGGAACAGAAAAAATATGACAACTCACCAGGACAAGACACCATGTATATAAATGGGGAGAGGGGTTATAGAGTT
>NW_025386817.1:0-5008 GCF_016433145.1 Gracilinanus agilis
GTCTAGGGTGATTTTAAATGGTGTTTCTCTTTCTACCTCTTGCTGCTCTAGTGTGTTGGAAATATATAGAAATGCTGATGATTTATGTGCATTTATTTTGTATCCTGCAACTTTGCTAAAGTTGTTGATTATTTCTGCAAGCTTCTTAGTTGATTCTCTAGGATTTTTTAAGTAGACCATTACATCCTCTGCAAAGATTGATTGCTTAGTCTCCTCATTGCCTATTTTGATACCTTCAATTTCTTTTTCTTCTCTAATTGCTACTACTAGTGTTTTTGTACAATGTTAAATAATAGAGGTTATAATGGGCATCCTTGTTTCACTCCTGATCTTATTGGGAAGGCTTCTAATTTGTCCCCATTGCATATGATGCTTGTTGTTGGTTTTAGATATATACTGTTTATTATTTTTAGGAAAGGTCCTTCTATTCCTATACTTTCCAGTGTTTTCAGTAGGAATGGGTGTTGTATTTTGTCAAAGGCTTTTTCAGCATCTATTGAGATAATCATGTGGTTTTTGTTGGTTTGTTTGTTGATATGGTCAATTATGTGGATGGTTTTCCTAATGTTGAACCATTCTTGCATTCCTGGTATAAATCCCACCTGATCATGGTGGATGATCCTCTTGATCACTTGCTGGAGTCTCTTTGCTAGTATTCTATTTAAGATTTTTGCATCTATGTTCATTAGGAAAATTGGTCTGTAGTTATCTTTCTCTGTTTTTGATCTACCTGGCTTTAGAATCAGTACCATATTTGTGTCATAAAAGGAATTTGGTAGGACTCCTTCTTTGCTTATTATATCAAATGATTTGTATAGTATTGGGAATAGTTGTTCTTTGAATATTTTTTAGAATTCACTTGTGAACAATCTGGCCCTGGCGATTTTTCCTTAGGGAGTTCATTGATGGTTTCTTCAATTTCTTTTTCTGATATAGGATTATTTAGGTATTCTATTTCTTCTGCTGTTAATCTAGGCAATTTTTATTTTTGTAAATATTCATCCATAAATCTAGATTGCTATATTTATTGCCATTTAATTGGCAAAATACTTTTTAATCATTGCCTTAATTTCCTCTTCATTGGAGGTGGGATCTCCTTTTTCATCTTTGATACTGTCAATTTGGTTTTCTTCTTTGCTTTTTTTATTGGATTGACCAGTACTTTTTCTATTTTATCAGTTTTTTCAAAATACCAGCTTCTAGTCTTATTTATTAATTCAATAGTTCCTTTACTTTTGATTTTATTAATTCCTCCCTTGATTTATAGTATTTCTAATTTAGTTTTCATCTGGTGAATTTTAATTTACTCTCTTTCAAGTCTCTTAAGTTGCATACCCTATTCATTAATCTTTACCCTCCCTAATTTGTTAATATATGCACTCAAGGATATAAATTTCCCCCTGAGTACTGCTTTAGCTGCATCCCACAGAGTTTGGTAGGATGTCTCATCATTGTCATTATCTTCAATGAAATTGTTGATTGTTTCTATGATTTCTTCTTTGACTAGCTGGTTTTGAGGAATCATATTATTTAATTTCCAATTAGTTTTTGATTTACCTGTCCAGGTGCCCTTACTAATTATTATTTTTACTGCATTATGATCTGAGAAGGTTACATTTATTATTTCTGCTCTTTTGCATTTGTTTGCAATGTTTCTATGCCCTATTACATGGTCAATCTTTCTGAATGTATCATGTGCAGCTGAAAAGAAAGTGTATTCCTTTTTGTCCCTATTTATTTTTCTCCACATATCTATTAAATCTAATTTTTCTAGGATTTCATTCACCTCTCTTACCTCTTTCTTATTTATTTTTTGGTTTGATTTACCTGGATCTGAAAAAGGAATATTTAGATCTGCCCCTATTATGGTTTTACTATCTATTTCCTTTTTGAGCTCTGCCAGTTTCTCCTTTAGGAATTTGGATGATATGCCATTTGGTGTATACATATTGAGCACTGTTATTTCCTCTTTGTCTATACTGCCTTTTATCAGGATGTGATCACCTTCCCTGTCTTTTTTAATCATATCTCTCTTTACTTTGGCCTTGTCAGAAGTTATGATCACCTCTCCTGCCTTCTTTTTCTCACTCGAAGCCCAAAAGATTTTGCTTAAACCCTTTACCTTAAACCTGTATATGTCCACCAGCCTCATATGTGTTTCTTGTAGAGAATATATGGTAAGATTTTGGTTTCTAATCCACTTTGCTATTTGCTTCTGTTTTATGGGAGAGTTCATGCGATTCACATTCAGAGCTATAATTATCAGTTGTGTATTCTCCAACATTTTGGTATCCTCTCCTAGTTCTACACCTTCTTCTTACACTCTTTCCTTTTAAACAATTGGTTTGCTTTAAGCCAGTAACCCTTGTCTCCTCCCTTGATTTACTTCCCTTTCTACCCCCCGCCCCTTATTATTCCTCTCTTTTTATTTTAAGGCCTAATGAATTCCCTCCCCCTTCTTCTTACCTTCCTTTTTTGACCTCCCCACTCCCCTGCTCCCCTTGGTTAATCCCTTCTGACTTTCTCAGTAGGGTTAGATAGAGTTTTATATCCCAATGGATATAGCTACTCTTCCCTGTCAGAGTTAATTCCACTGAGAGTAAGGTTTAAATATTACCTCTTAATGCTCTCGTCCTCTCCTTCTAATAATAGTATTTATCCCTTCCCCTTCCCATGCCCTCTTTGTGTGTAATAGAATATCCTATTTTTCTTATTCATTCAAGTTTCTCTTGGTGTCCTCTACTATTCACCCCCTTTTTTCCTCCCCCATATCATCTTAGACCATTTAGTACTCCAACCTCTCCCTATGTATAATTCTTCTAATTACTATAATAGTGAATACTATAATAGTGAATAGAGTTCACTACAGAGAATTACACATAAACATTTCTCCACATTGGAATACAAATAATTAGATCTTATTGAAGCCCTTAAAGAGGCAAATTTAAAAAATAAGAGTTTTCTTTCTTTCCCCTCTGTTTCTTATTTATCTTTTCATGTTTCTCTTGATTTTTTGGTTGGATATTGAACTTTCCATTTATTCCTCGTCTTTTCTGTGCAAATACTTGGAAATCTTTTATCTTGTTGAATTCCCAAATTTTCCCCTGGAAGTATATAGTCAGTTTTGATGGGTAGGTGATCCTCGGTTGTAGACCCAGTTCTCTTGCCTTTCTGAATATCATATTCTAAGCCTTGATGTCTTTTAGTGTGGAGGCTTCCAGATCCTGTGTGATCTTGATTGGTGCTCTTTGATATCTGAATTGTCTCTTTCTGGCTTCTTGTAAAACTTTTTCTTTTACTTGGAAGCTCTTGAATTTGGCTATTATATTCCTGGGGATTGTCTTTTCAGGGTCTAGTGTAGAGGGTGATCTAAGGATACTTTCAATGTCTATATTGACCTTTTGTTGTAGAACTTCAGGGCAGTTTTGTTGAATAATTTTTCTTTTAGTACGGAGTTCAAATTTCTATTAATTTCTGCTTTTTCAGGGAGACCAATGATTCTCAAATTGTCTCTTCTAGACCTGTTTTCTTGATCTGTCAATTTCTCATTGAGATATTTCATGTTTCCTTCTATCTTATCAGTCTTTTGGCTTTGCTTTATTTGTTCTTGTTGTCTTGAGAGATTATTAGCTTCTAATTGCTCAATTCTAGCCTTTAGAGACTGGTTTTCCTTTTCAATCTGGTCATTTCTGGTGTTCAATTTATTTGCCTCCCTTTCCAATTGCAAAATTCTGCCTTTTAAACTGTTATTTTCTTGCCTGATTTTGGTTTCCATTTTACTTAAAATTTTGTTTGCTTTTTGGGCATCTTTCTCCAATTGGGAGTTTCTGTCTTCTAACTGTTAATTTTCTTTTGAGCTATTTCTTAATTCTCTCACCACATCTCTTTATCTTTTTCATCATCTCAGATTTGAACTCTTCAAGAACTTGTAACCAGTTTTCATTATTTACAGAAGGTTTGGATGTGATTGCTTGTTTGTTCTCCCCTGCTGTTTGTTCTGTTTTCTGGATTTTCTCCGTGTAAAAGTTGTTGAGTGTTAAAGATTTCTTCTTGTTGAACTTTCTCTTCTGTGGTTCCTGATTCTGGCTTGCCATTGTTAGCCCAGAGCCTTCTCAGCTTTATACTCACACCCAGGGTCTGGCTGTGCTCTGTAGGCTCCTGAGTTCTCAGGTCTAGTTGTTCTCAGGGTCAAGCCTCCTGATGGTCCCCTTGCTTGTTCCTCTGTCCGAAGCTCCTTTAACAGTCTCAGGGTGCTGCTTCCATAGTTGTGCATCCCTCTGCACTGGGTCCCCACTCAAGGTCCAAGCCTGCGGCCAGGATCCTTGCCTGAGCCTGTGTCCGTGCCTTTACCCATGCCTGCACTGAAGGTCTGTGTACAAAGTCCAGGTATTCTTTAGACTCTTGGGGTCTTAAGTTTTGCTGCTCTCAGGAGCAGGTCTTGGAGCTGCCAATGACTTAATGGGTGTCCCAAACTTGCTCTAACTCTTTTTGGCTGGCTTTGGCACCGTAGGTGGTATGGGGGGGGGAGGAGTTGCTCAGCTCGCTTTTTAGTGAGAGCTGTTTCACCCCTTTATAGCAAGGAAATGCCCCGATCCCACCTACCTTCTACGCTGCGCCCTGTTGAGGGGTCCCTTGGTTCGTCTGGATTTGTTTTTATGTCCCCTTGAGGAGTCCTATATGTTTTGGTTAGGAGAGGTTAAGCAGCTGCTTTTTACTCTGCTGCCATCTTAACCCGGAACTCTGCTAATCATCTATTAACAATAGCACTCAGAGTGGACCCTGGAACTTCTTAAAGCCCTTTGCTGGGAGCTGTCCACAGGCTAATAATCATCTAAAACACAATTGCTGGCATAAGTTCGGCTTACCCCCATCCTCCCTTATATTTCCTTTTGAGCACAGCAATCCCTAGCTTTGTAGATGTTCCAGAGCCTACTGTGCCTCAAATGGCTCCCTCTGTCCCTCCAGTTAACACAGCTTATGGCAGTGAATTCCACTCCAGCTCCCAGTT
>NW_025386818.1:0-5086 GCF_016433145.1 Gracilinanus agilis
AAGAAGGTGTATTCCTTTTTGTCCCTATTTATTTTTCTCCACATATCAATTAGATCTAATTTTTCTAGGACTTCATTCATCTCTCTTACCTCTTTCTTATTTATTTTTTGGTTTGATTTATCTAGATTTGAAAGAGGAATATTTAGATCTCCCACTATTATGGTTTTACTATCTATTTCCTTCTTGAGCTCTGCCAGTTTCTCCTTTATGAATTTGGATGCTATACCACTTGGTGCATATATATTGAGCAGTGTTATTTCCTCATTGTTTATACTGCCTTTAATCAGGATGTAATGACCTTCCCTGTCTTTTTTAATCATATCTATTTTTACTTTGGCTTTGTTAGAGATCATGATAGCCACTCCTGCCTTCTTTTTCTCATTTGATGCCCAAAAAATTTTGCTCATACCCTTAACCTTGAACTTGTGTGTGTCTACCTGCCTCATATGTGTTTCTTGTAGACAACCTATGGTAGGATTTTGGTTTCTGAACCACTCTGCTATTTGCTTCCGTTTTATGAGTGAGTTCATCCCGTTCACATTCAGAGTTACAATTGTTAGTTTTGTATTCACTGACATTTTTTGTATCCTCCCCTAGACCCACTCCTTCTTATTGCACTATTTTCTTTTACACCAGTGGTTTGCTTTCAGCCAGTATCCCTTATCCCCTCCCTTGATTGACTTCCCTTTCTGTCCCCTCCCTTGTTGTTCCCTTCTTTTTGTTTTTTTTTTAAAGACCGAATGAATTCCCTCCCCCTTCTTCTTCCCTCCCTTTTTGGCCTCCGCACTCCCCTGCTCCCTTTGGTTTATCCCTTCTGACTTTCTCAGTAGGGTTAGATGGAGTTTTTTATCCAGATGGATAATAAAGCTACTCTTCCTTCTCCGGGTTGATTATACTGAGAGTAAGGTTTGATTATTACCTCTTAATGCTCTCTTCCTCTCCTTCTTATGGTAGTATTTATCCCCTCCCCTTCCCATGCCCTCTTTGTGTGTAATAGAATATCTTATTTTTCTTATTTACTCGGATTTTTCTTGGTGTCCCCTACTATTCCTCCCCTCTTTCCCACCCCCCATGTCATCTTAGACCATTTAGTATCCTGTCCTCTCCCTATGAATTATTCTTCTGGTTGCTATAATAGTGAATATTATAATAGTGTATAGAGTTCACTACAGAGAATTATACATAGTATTTCTCCACCTAGTAATACAGATAATTAGATCTTATTTATGCCCTTAAAGAGTCAAGCTTAAAAGACTATGAGTTTTCTTTCTTTTCCCTCTGTTTCTTATTTACCTTTTCATCTTTCTCTTGATATCTGTGGTTGAGTGTCAAACTTTCCAATTAGTCCCGGTCTCTTTTGTGCAAAAACTTGGAATTCTTCAATTTTGTTGAATGCCCATACTTTCCCCTGAAAGTATATGGTTAGTTTCGCTGGGTAGTTGATTCGTGGCTGAAGGCCCAGCTCTCTTGCCTTTCTGAATATTGTATTCCAAGCCTTGCGTTCTTTTAGTGTTGAGGCTGCCAGGTCCTGTGTGATCCTTATTGGTGCTCCTTGATATTTGAATTGTCTCTTTCTGGCTTCTTGTAAGATTTTTTCTTTGACTCGAAAGCTCTTCAATTTCGCTATTATATTTCTGGGTGTTGACTTTTCTGGGTCCAGTTTAGAGGGTGTTCTATGGATCCTTTCAATGTCTATATTGCCCTCTTGTAGAACTTCAGGGCAATTTTGCTGAATAATTTCTTTGAGTATGGAGTCCATGTTTTTATTAATTTCTGCCTTTTCTGGAATACCAATGATTCTCAAGTTATCTCTTCTAGACCGGTTTTCTTGGTCTGTCTCTCTCTCCTTGAGATATTTCATGTTTCCTTCTATTTTATCAGTCTTTTGACTTTGTTTTATTTGTTCTTGTTGTCTTGAGAGATCATTGGTTTCTAAATGTTCGATTCTAGCCTTTAAGGACTGGTTTTCGGCTCTAATGTTTTGGTTTTCCTTTTCAATCTGGTCATTTTTGGTCTTCAGTTGTCTTGTCTCACTTTCCAATTGCGAAATTCTGCCTTTTAAACTGTTATTTTCTTGCCAGATTTCTTCCATCTTCCTTAGCATTTCATTTTTAAACTCTTCCATAACTTGTGACCAGCTTTCATTTTTTTGGGGAGGTTTGGATTTTTGTTTTCCCTCCTCTGTTGTCTGGATTTTCTCTGAGTAGAAGTTGTCGAGTGTTCCAGAATTTCTCTTGATGGTCTTTTTCTTCTGGACTTCCTTATTGCTGGCCATTGTTAGCCCCGCCCCTTTTCCACTTTGTCTTTGCATTCCGGGTCTGCCTGGGCCTTGCAAGCTTGGGGGAAGGGGGGGGGACTCCGGTCTCCTTGTCCTCGGGGTCAGGCCTCCTGGTAGTTCCTGGTCTGCCCCTCTGGCCGAGGTTCCTTCAGCAGTCTTTGGGGCTGCTTCCACAGCCACGCTCAGGTCTGCACTGGGTCATCACTGGAGGTCCAAGCCTGGGCTGGAGATTGTTATTCAAGCCTAGGGCACTGCCTTTGCCTGCGCTGCTGCTCTTAGGGCCCTGCCTTCACCCCCACAGAAGGTAGTGAAAGTCCATGGGCTGGAGATCTTTATTCGTACCTGAGGCGATGCCTTCAGAGCTTGGGAAATGCCGAGTTTTAGGGGCCTTTGTCCTGGCCGGAGGCGGTGCCTTCACCCACGTGGGCGCTCAGGGAAAGTCCCAGCCACCTGGGGTCCCTCGTCTTGCAGGGCACAGGTACAGGCTCAGGGGCTGCCAGTGATTTTCTGGTTGCCCCAGTCCTGTTTACCCGCTTGTGCGGTGTGGGGGGTGGGGGAGGGGCTTCTTCCTCTCGTGTTTTAGTGTGAACTGTTTCACCCCTTTAAAGTGTGGAAATGCCCCGATTCTGTGTACCTTCAATGCTGTGCCCTGTTGTGGGGTTCCTTCGTTCCTCTGGACTCGTTTTTATTTCCCCTTGAGGGGTCCTGTGTGGTTTGGTCAGGAGAGATAGAGCAGCTGCTCCTTACTCTGCCGCCATCTTAACTGGAAGTTGATTTTTTATACAATTAATTTAACTCCTTGTATATTTGAGTAATTAGAGCCATGTCAGAGTTTTTTGTTAAAAAGATTTTTTCCCAATTTGTTGTTTCCCTTCTGATTTTGACTACATTGTTTTTGTTTGTGCAAAAGTTTCTAGCTTAATATAATCAAAACCATTTAATTTACATTTTGTATTTTTTCTCTAACTCTTGCTTGGTTTTAAAATCTTTCCTTTCCCAGAGATCTGAAAGGTATACTATTCTGTGTTCACTTAACTTATTTATAGTTTCCCTCTTTATATTCAAGTCATTCACCCATTCTGAATTTATCTTGATGAAGGGTGGGAGATGTTGATCTAAACCTAAACTCTCCCATATTGTTTTCCAAATTTCCCAGCACTTTTTGTCAAATAGTGGATTTATGTCCCAAAAGTTGGGTTCCTTGGGTTTATCATACACTGTCTTGCTGATGTCATTTACCCCAAGTCTATTCCACTGATCCCCCATTCTGTCTCTTAGCCAGTACCATATTGTTTTGATGACTGCTGCTTTACAGTATAGTTTAATATCTGGTACTTCTAGGCCCTCTTCCTTCACATTTGTTTTCATTATTTCCCTTGATATTCTTGATCTTTTGTTATTCCAAATGAAATTTGTTATAATTTTTCCTAATTCAGTAAAGAAGTTTTTTGGTAGTTTGATACATATGGCACTAAATAGGTAAATTAATTTGGGTAGAATGGTCATTTTTATTATGTTAGCTCATCCTACCCATGAGCAATCAATGGCTTTCCAATTGTTGAGATCCAGTTGTATTTGTTTGGAAAGTGTTTTGTAGTTGTTTTTGTATAATTGCTGTGTTTGTTTTGGTAGATAGATTCCCAAGTATTTCATATTGTCTAGGGTGATTTTAAATGGTGTTTCTCTTTCTACTTCTTGCTGCTGTGATATCTTAGAGATAGAGAGAAATGCTGATAATTTATGTGCATTTATTTTGTATCCTGCAACTTTGCTAAAGTTGTTGATTATTTCTACAAGCTTCATAGTTGATTCTCTAGGATTTTTTTTTAACCCTTGTACTTCAGTGTATTGTCTCATAGGTGGAAGATTGGTAAGGGTGGGCAATGGGGGTCAAGTGACTTGCCCAGGGTCACACAGCTGGGAAGTGGCTGAGGCCGGGTTTGAACCTAGGACCTCTTGTCTCTAGGCCTGACTCTTACTCCACTGAGCTACCCAGCTGCCCTCTCTAGGATTTTTTAAGTAGACCATCATATCATCTGCAACGAGTGATAACGTAGTCTCCTCATTGCCTATTTTGATATCTTCAATTTCTTCTTCTTCTCTAATTGCTACTCCTAGTATTTCTAGAACAATGTTAAATAATAGAGGTGATAATGGGAATCCTTGTTTCACGCCTGATCTTATTAGGAAGGCTTCTAATTTATCCCCATTGCATATGATGCTTGTTGATGGTTTTAGGTATATACTGTTTATTATTTTTAGGAAAGGTCCTTCTATTCCTATACTTTTCAGTGTTTTCAATAGGAATGGATGCTGTATTTTGTCAAAGGCTTTTTCAGCAGCTATTGAGATAATCATGTGATTTTTGTTTGTTAGACTGTTGATATGGTCAATTATGTGGATGGTTTTCCTAATGTTGAACCATCCTTGCATTCCTGGTATAAATCCCACCTGATCATGGTGGATGTTCTTCTTAATTACTTGCTGGAGTCTCTTTGCTAGTATTCTATTTAAGATTTTTGCAGCTACATTCATTAGGGAGATTGGTCTATAGTTTTCTTTCTCTGTTTTTGATCTCCCTGGCTTTGGAATCAGGACCATATTTGTGTCAGGAAAGGAATTTGGTAGGACTCCTTCTTTGCTTATTATATCAAATAATTTGTATAGTATTGGGATTAGTTGCTCTTTGAATGTCTGATAGAATTCACTTTTGAATCCATCAGGCCCTGGCGATTTTTTCTTAGGGAGTTCTTTGATGGCGTGTTCAATTTCTTTTTCTGATATGGGATTATTTAGGTATTCTATTTC